>NW_023494910.1:180000-190000 GCF_904425465.1 Colossoma macropomum
AGTGATGACGGTGATAACGTTAATGGTGATGGTGTCGATTGTTATGATGGTGATAGTCATGGTGATAATGGTGAAGGTGATAATTTTTATGATAATGGTGATGTAATGACAATGATTACAGTGATGGTGGCGATGATGATGGTCTTAATTATTATGATAATGGAGATGGTGTTGATTGTAATGATGATGGCGATGTAATGGTGATGATGATGATGGTAATGGTGATAATGATGGTGATGATAATAGTGGTGATGGTAGGAATGTAGATGTGTGTGTGTGTGTGTGTGTGTGCTCAACTCCTGACTCTTTGCTGCTCACACACCTTTCAGGGAAGTGGTTGCCGTGGGAACGCGCAGGTGAAGTCACCAATAAAGCCAAAATCCTGCAGCTCCTGCACTCGCTGGAGTCTCTGTAACAACCAGGACCGGGACATGGGGTCGTTGCTATGGCAACCTCTGGCTAGGGACAGTAGTTGTGTGATGATCTTCATAACCTTGAAGAACACACACACACACACAAAAACAGACACACACATCCGAAGTGAAAAATTCTGATACAGTTCAATTAAAAATTAATTCAATTCAAATTAAATTCAACTTTATTTGTAAAATGTACCATTTGTAAAGAAGAACCAATGACAGGAACCAAGACTCAAAAGGAGAACCTCCTCTGGTTACCACATTAGACAAACTGACCACACATACGGTTCCAGTCTAAATCTGCTGCGAACATTAAACAGAAACAGTGTTTTGAAGGAAAACAGCATCTTTTGAGCCAAAACCGTGTGGTGGATGGAGTCTAGACGGCGCATCAGCTGCTCAACAGACTCCTAATCACCCCCTTGCTTGATCTGAGACCCCGACTGAAATCATTTGATTTATGGTATGATAAACAGGAGGTAGTTTAGATTTGTTTTTTGGTCTTTATATAATTCCATAAGTGCAAATATACAGTTTTAATGTCTTCTGACACAAAGTGATTCAATCTTTATCATCAGATTTCACTGAATTCCATCTTCCATCACAGCAGCTCCATAAAAACAGCAGCGCTACACAGAGCGTGTGTATGTGACTGTAAACCCGACTGAGAAGTAAAAGAGCTCTCAACGTATTAAGAGCTGTTCAGCGTCTGTTTGAGGGTTATTGTTGTATTCAGTGAACAGCGCCGTCTCTCCACCGTCTTCCTGTGAGCTACTCTGAGAATGATCTACAATTTTGGAACTAATTCGTATCAGCACTAACAGCCTCGTCCTGAATTTCACTGAGAACTGCAGCTCAACACTGCAGCAGAGTTTGCACTGCTGAGCTGATCTGACTGTCGGCTGTAAAACATCTCAAACCACCAGAGTTTCCTCTGATAAACGGAGTGAAAGAGTAAAAAGTCTCACTTTATATTAAGTGCCTCTAATAACTGTGTAGTTACACATTAATAACATACGCAACAACACTGTAACTCCATTTGCTGTTACAGCAGTGCAGCAGTGTGTCTTTATAGCCACAGCATACTGTAACTGTGTAATTACACATTACACATAATTACCGGTGCTGGAAGTAACAAGTTACAAAGTCAACATTACTGTAATTGCACAACTTCTGTAGGTAATACATAATGTATCTTATTACCTTTTCAAATTAAAGTTATGTATTTTGCTCATATTCATGTTATTTTTGGCTCTACTAGAACAGATTTACAGCTTCAGTGTTCCAAAATCACATTATTTTCCTCACACTGTTCATCTCAGTTCACCCTCTGAAACACTCTGGTAGAGATCCTGAGTGTTAGAGATAAGCCACAGCATATATAATATATATTAATTGATTGGTGATTGATTGATTGATTGATTGACAAATTGATTGACTGATTAATTGATTGATTAAAAGGGACTGAGCTGAAGAGAAGGAGGAGCAGTGTCTGATCTCCAGTCTGCTCCTCTGAGGGCTCCGTGTGTATAATAAAGGTTGATTGATTGATTGATTGACTGACTGACTGATTGATTGATTGATTGATTGATTGAAAGTGGGACTGAACTGAAGAGAAGGAGCAGAAGTGTCTGATCTCCAGTCAGCTCCTCTGAGAGCTCAGTGTGAGAACTGCTCGGTCTCTGACGCTGAGGTGAGACCAGAGAGCTCAGTGAAGTGCAGCTCCACCTTCACAGCTTTCCGTGTTTAACAGGAGTGAGACACAGACAGACAGGGGAACAAAGAGCTGCTATCTAGAACCACTATTTCACCACCAGAAGTAGAAAAGTCAGTGGACCCTTTAATCTCTCAGAACCATTACATCCTACAGCTGGTTATTCAGTGACACAGCGACTGTGATTCTGACCATTCTGGTCTGAGTACAGCTGCTATTAAAGGGGAATTCCACCCACTATCTAAAATTCCTGCATAATAGCGTGGTCCACAAGGCCTTCCAGGTGGTGAATAGACTTTTTCTTAGGATCTTTGTCAACAACACACTTAAGAATAAGCAACATTTTATCTGGGTCAGCTTTATTTTATTAGCTAATCGCTCTGTAAGACATTTAAAGCTCAGCGGAAATTTCAACACAGGTTCAAAAATAAAACATCAGTCGTGGAAAAAAAATCAGATTGAGTGTGGAAGCTATTAACTGGATGCTCTACAGCTTCATGTGTTTTGCTGCTTGTGATTATTAACATGCTTTTCTCTGCAGCTCATTTTTTGCCTGTTTGCTTCTACAAACAAGCAGTAGTTGTCCAAACCCACCCTGTACCCACCCAGCCAGCCATAACACCCCCCTGCCAAATGCTGCCTGTTTACCCTGGTGAACCCACCCTGTGCAGAGTTTCTAACGTACATATTTTCATAAACAATTAAAAAATAATAAAGAACTGAACAATAAATAATTAGCGCTGTAATCTCTGTGTGCCTGTTTTAAACTTTTCATTTTTTAAATAGATTTTCTTTGTTCATTTAGTCTTAATTTGTTTTAATTGATTATATTTAATTTTAACTCGTTCAGTCCCTGTTTGAACTTGCTGGGCTTCACTGTAAATGCGGGTCACCCTTAACAAACATCCGAGTGGAAATAAAGCTTGATTGTCTGATTGATTCATTGATTGACTGATTGATTGATTGATTGAAGTAGGGCTAAACGAGGGTGCAGTTTGTATGTTTATGTGTGTCCCATGTTTTGAATTTATAAGTTATTTGTCCTTTTTATGCCACATATCAACAATATGATTGGTCGCTGCTCAGCTCATTTCTATAAAGTTATTACTCTGGGTCTGGACGGTGTTGGTGGGCTGTGCTGACCGACCCAGCAACGCGACTCATTACAGTTCTGCATTTAAAACAGTGTTAAATCTGCACTTCATTACGAATTCGCCCACTTAGAGCTGCTCCTGCTGCTCCTCAGACACTCTGAGCTCCTCTCACATCCAAACAGCTGACAACCAGTAGAACCTTCAGCAACACAACGGCCGAGAGACACATACAGCCTTTCACTCTCTCTGTATCACCCTACTCCTTTCAGCTGGTGTACCCGTCAGCTGGTGGACTGGTCAGCTGGTGTACCCGTTGGCTTCTGGACCAGTCAGCTGGTGGACCAGTCAGCTGGTGTACCCATCAGCTTCTGGACCAGTCAGCTGGTGTACCCATCAGCTTCTGGATCAGTCAGCTGGTGTACCCGTCAGCTGGTGGACCTTTTAGCTGGTGGACCGGTCAGCTGGTGGACCTGTCAGCTGGTGGACCAGTCAGCTGGTGTCCCCATCAGCTGGTATACCTGTCAGCTGGAGGACCAGTCAGCTGGTGGACCAGTCAGCTGGTGTACCCGTCAGCTGGTGGACCAGTCAGCTGGTGTACCATCAGCTGGTAGACCTGTCAGCTGGAGGACCAGTCAGCTGGTGGATTGGTCAGCTGGTGTACCTGTCAGCTGGTGTACCCATCAAATGGTGGACCAGTCAGCTGGTCATGAGAAGCAGCTGTACACTCTACATTCAGAAGACCGCTCCATTCAGAATACCACTCCTCTCTGACTGTGTCAGACAGCAGCAGCAGCTCCAGAGAGAAATCACCCAATCAGAGAGCGGAGAAGCTTCATCATTCAGTCCTGAATTATCTTAGAGGAGTCTGCAGGTCTGGATCTCAACCAGACAGTCACTCTTCGTCCACCATCAGATCAGATCCAGTTACTCACAGCATTTCTTAGCATTAAAACAACGTTACCAGTCTTTATTGCCCTGTCATTTTTTTTGACATCTTGCTGATATAAAATTCAACACCGGCAAATATATTTAAAAAAAAAAGATTTTCTGTTTCAATGTTTGATTTGGTGTCTTTGTTGTGTTTTCAATTAAACATAGGGTTATAATGATCTGCACATCATTGCATTTTCTGATTATTTACATTTTACACAGCGTCCCAACTTTTTTGGAAACCAGGTTGTACAATCTGATTGGCTGTTCTGGTTCTACAGTCTGATTGGCCGTTCTGACTCTAAAGTCTGATTGATGGCTCTAGTTCTACAGTCTGATAGGCTTTTTTGGCTGTTCTCGGTCTAAAATCTCACTGGCTGTTCTGGTTCTACAATCTGATTGGCTGAGCCACACATAAGCCATTTTAAAGCTGTGACCCACTGGAGAACATTACAGTGACATACTCAAAATAATATACAATCTTTCTTTTTCTGACCAAAATAAACATAATTTAAACCTAAAATAAGAATAAAAGATGTGTTGTTTTTATCATCTATATTCCTTTAGTATGTAAACTACATGTTTTCAATAATTATTCTGAATCGTACCAAATTTCTCTCTCACCTTCCATTTGTTCCACATCTCTCTCTGTCTCCCTCTCTGTCTCCCTGTCCCTCTCTCTTTCTCTATCCCCTCATCTCTCTCTCTTTCTCTCTCTCTCTGTCTCTCTCTCTGTCTCCCTGTCCCTCTCTCTTTCTCTATTCCCTCATCTCTTTTTCTCTCTCTCTCTCTCTCTGTCTCTCTCTGTCTCCCTGTCCCTCTCTCTTTCTCTATTCCTTCATCTCTCTCTCTCTCTGTCTCTCTCTCTCTCTGTCTCCCTGTCCCTCTCTCTTTTTCTATTCCCTCATCTCTCTCTCTCTCTCTCTCTCTGTCTCCCTGTCCCTCTCTCTCTCTGTCTCTCTCTCTGTCTCCCTGTCCCTCTCTGTCTCTCTATTCCCTCATCTCTCTCTCTCTCTCTGTCCCTCTCTCTCTCCTTCTGTCTCCCTGTCCCTCTCTCTTTCTCTATTCCCTCATCTCTTTCTCTCTCTCTCTGTCTCTCTATTCCCTCATCTCTCTCGCTCTCTGTGTCTCTGTCCCTCTCTCTCTCTGTGAGGGTGATGTATGTGGTCAGTGCTGGAGGACTGTATTGATCAGGCTGTATAAATTCTCCTCTTTTAGCTGAACAGCGATTCGCCACTCAGACGCCAAACCACAGATTGGATGCGCCGCTCGTTAAAGTGTTTTATATTCTTTCCATTAGAGGGAGTGAGTGTGTGTGTGTGTGTGTGTGTGTGTTTGTGTGGTCTCTCTGTAATAAAGGTGAGATGAGAGCAGAATAGAAATCAGAAAGAAAACAGAGCGTATACTGTGTAACAGTCTGATACAATTACCCTGCAAAAATATTGAAAACCACCAAACAGATCAGAGATCAGAACTGGTAATCTGATCCTGCGAGAGCAGCAGCACCTCACCAGCACCACCCTGTTAACGGGAAACAGGAGACAGCAGAAACAAACAACCTTGCCAAAGGTCAGCAGTCCTACTGCTTTACTGCTGCAACAGGAAACGTTAAACAGAGCTGTTCACTAAACATCAACAAACACTGCTCAACATCCACAGGACACCAACAATCAGTGTTCGTCATCATCAAAACACCAACAAACAGTCGTCATCATCATCATCAAAAGACGACAAACACTCCTCAACATCAATAAAACACCAACAAACACTCCTCATCATCCTCAAAACACCAACAAACACTCATCATCCTCAAATCATCAAAAAAACACTCATCATCCTCAAAACACCAACAAACACCCTTCATCCTCAAATCAACACTCATCATCATCAAAACACCAACAAACACTCCTCAACATCAATAAAACACCAGCAAACACTCCTCATCATCCTCAAAACATCAACAAACACTCATAGTCATCCTCAAAACACCAATAAATACCCATCATTATCCTCTGAACATCAACAAACACTGAGAATCATCCTCAAAACATCAAAAAACACTCATTATCCTCAAAACATCAACAAACACTCCTCATCATCCTCAAAACAACAGTCACCATCCTCAAAACACCATAAACACTCATCATCATCAAAACATCAACACTCACCATCCTCAAAACACCATCAACACTCATCATCCTCAAAACACCAACAAACACTCATCATCCTCAAAACACCAAAAACACTCCTCATCATTCTCAAAACACCACAAAGTCTCATCATCCTCAAAACACCAACTAACACCCATCATCTTCAAAACATCAACACTCATCATCATCAAAATATCAAGAAACACACATCAACCTCAGAACATCAACAAACACTAATCATCCTCAAAACAAGAACACTCATCATCAACCCTCAAAACACCAACAAACTGCTAAAAACGTTAACGAGAGATGTTCATGATGCTGAAAATGTTAACTAGAGCTGCTCATAATGCTGAAAACGTTAACGAGAGCTGTTCACGATGCTGAAAAAATTGAGACCCTGTTCATGATGCTGAAAACGTTAACGAGGGCTGTTCATGATGCTGAAAACGTTAACGAGGGCTGTTCACGATGCTGAAAAATTGAGACCTGTCATGATGCTGAAAACGTTAACGGGAGCTGTTCATGATGCTGAAAACGTTAACGAGGGCTGTTCACGATGCTGAAAAAATTGAGACCCTGTTCATGATGCTGAAAACGTTAACGGGAGCTGTTCATGATGCTGAAAACGTTAACGAGAGCTGTTCACGATGCTGAAAAAATTGAGACCCTGTTCATGATGCTGAAAACGTTAACGGGAGCTGTTCATAATGCTGAAAACATTAACAAGAGCTGTTTATGATGCTGAAAACATTAACAAGAGCTGTTTATGATGCTGAAAACATTAACGAGAGCTGTTCACGATGCTGAAAACATTAATGAGGGCTGTTTATGATGCTGAAGACATTAACGAGAGCTGTTCGCGATGATGAAAACGTTAACAAGAGCTGTTCAAGATGCTGAAAACGTTAATGAGAGCTGTTCACGATGATGAAAGCGTTAACGGGAGCTGTTCACACTGCTGAAAACATTAACAATAGCTGTTCACGATGCTGAAAACATTAAGAGATCCTGTTCATGATGCTAAAAACATTAACGAGAGCTGTTCACGATGCTGAAAACGTTAACTAGAGCTGTTTATGATGCTGAAAGCGTTGAGGGCTGTTCAAGATGCTGAAAACGTTAACGAGAGCTGTTCACGATGATGAAAACATTAACGAGAGCTGTTCACGAAGCTGAAAGCGTTAACGGGAGCTGTTCACAATGCTGAAAACATTAAGAGATCCTGTTCATGATGCTAAAAACATTAACAATAGCTGTTCATGATGCTAAAATGTTAACAGAAGTTGTGCAAGATGCTGAAAACGTTAACTAGAGCTGTTCATGATGCTAAAATGTTAACAGAAGTTGTGCAAGATGCTGAAAACGTTAACTAGAGCTGTTCACAATGCTGAAAACGTTACGAGAGCTGTTCACAATGCTGAAAACGTTACGAGAGCTGTTCACAATGCTGAAAACGTTAACTAGAGCTGTTCACAATGCTGAAAACGTTAACTAGAGCTGTTCACAATGCTGAAAACGTTACGAGAGCTGTTCACAATGCTGAAAACGTTAACAAGAGCTGTTCACGATGCTGAAAACGTTAACGAGAGCTGTTCACAATGCTGAAAACGTTAACAAGAGCTGTTCACGATGCTGAAAACATTAACGAGAGCTGTTCATGATGCTGAAAACGTTAACAAGAGCTGTTCACGATGCTGAAAACATTAACGAGAGCTGTTCACAATGCTGAAAACGTTACGAGAGCTGTTCACGATGCTGAAAACGTTAACAAGAGCTGTTCACAGTGCTGAAAACATTAACGAGAGCTGTTCACGATGCTGAAAACATTAACGAGAGCTGTTCACCATGCTGAAAGCGTTAACGATAGCTGTTAACGACGCTGAAAGCGTTAACGGGAGCGGTTCACATTGCTGAAAAAGTTAACAATAGCTGTTCACGATGCTGAAAACATTAAGAGATCCTGTTCATGATGCTAAAAACATTAACGAGAGCTGTTCATGATGCTAAATACATTAACAAGAGCTGTTCACGATGCTGAAAACGTTAACGAGAGCTGTTCACAATGCTGAAAACATTACGAGAGCTGTTCACGATGCTGAAAACGTTAACAAGAGCTGTTCACGATGCTGAAAACATTAACGAGAGCTGTTCACGATGCTGAAAACATTAACGAGAGCTGTTCACGATGCTGAAAACATTACGAGAGCTGTTCACGATGCTGAAAACGTTAACAAGAGCTGTTCACGATGCTGAAAACATTAATGAGAGCTGTTCACGATGCTGAAAACATTAATGAGAGCTGTTCACGATGCTGAAAACGTTAACGGGAGCTGTTCACGATGCTGAAAACGTTAACGAGAGCTGTTCACGATGCTGAAAAAATTGAGACCCTGTTCACGATGCTGAAAACGTTAACGGGAGCTGTTCATAATGCTGAAAACATTAACGAGAGCTGTTTATGATGCTGAAAACATTAACGAGGGCTGTTCACGATGCTGAAAACATTAATGAGGGCTGTTTATGATGCTGAAAACGTAAACAAGAGCTGTTCGCGATGATGAAAATGTTAACGAGAGTTGTTTGCGATGCTGAAAACGTTAACCCAAGTTGTTTATGATGCTGAAAACGTTACGAGAGCTGTTCATGATGCTGAAAATGTTAACTAGAGCTGTTCACAATGCTGAAAACATTAACGAGAGCCATTCACGATGCTGTAAGTGTTAACTAGAGCTGTTCATGATGCTGAGAATGTTAACAAGAGCTGTTCACGATGCTGAAAACGTTAACAAGAGCTGTTCACGATGCTGAAAACATTAACGAGAACTGCTCATGATGCTGAAAACGTTTACTAGAGCTGTTCACGATGCTGAGAATTTTAACAAGGGCTTTTCACAATGCTAAAAACATTAACGGGAGTTGTTCACAACACTGAAAAATTTCATGGGAGCTGTTCACGATGCTGAAAACATTAACAAGAGCTGTTCACAATGCCGAAAATGTTACCGGGAGCTGTTCACGATGCTGAACACATTAACAAGAGCTGTTCACGATGCTGAACACATTAACAAGAGCTGTTCACGATGCTGAAAGCGTTGATGGGAGCTGTACACGATGCTGAAAACATTAACGAGAGCTGTTCACGATGCTGAAAACATTAAGAGACCCTGTTCATGATGCTGAAAACATTAACGAGAGCTGTTCACAATGCTAAAAACATTAAGAGACCCTGTTCATGATGCTGAAAACATTAACAAGAGCTGTTGACGATGCTGAAAACATTAACAAGAGCTGTTCATGATGCTGAAAATGTTAATGAGAGCTGTTCACGATGCTGAAAACATTCACTAGAGCTGTTCACGATGCTGAAAACATTAACGAGAGCTGTTCACGATGCTGAAACCGTTAACTAGAGCTGTTTATGATGCTGAAAATGTTAACGAGGGCTTTTCACAATGCTAAAAACGTTAACAAGAGCTGTTGACGACGCTGAAAAAGTTAACGGGAGCTGTTCACGATGCTGAAAACATTAGCAAGAGCTGTTCACGATGCTGAAAACATTAATGAGAGCTGTTCAAGATGCTGAAAAAATTAACGGGAGCTGTTGCAGATGCTGAAAACCTTAACGGAAGTTGTTTATGATGCTGAAAATGTTAACGGGAGCTGTTCACAATGTTGAAAATGTTACGAGAG
>NW_023494910.1:195000-362500 GCF_904425465.1 Colossoma macropomum
GTGTTCAGTGTGATCATGTTCGGTTTGTGTTCAGTGTGATCATGTTCAGTTTGTGCTCAGTGTGATCATGTTCGGTTTGTGTTCAGTGTGATTGTGTTCAGTGTGATCATGTTCAGTTTGTGTTCAGTGTGATCATGTTGGTTTGTGTTCAGTGTGATTGTGTTCAGTGTGACATGTTCAGTTGTGCTCAGTGTGATTGTGTTCAGTGTGATCATGTTCAGTTTGTGTTCAGTGTGATCGTGTTCAGTTTGTGCTCAGTGTGATCATGTTCAGTTTGTGCTCAGTGTGATTGTGTTCAGTGTGATCGTGTTCAGTTTGTGCTCAGTGTGATAATGTTCAGTTTGTGCTCAGTGTGATTGTGTTCAGTGTGATCATGTTCAGTTTGTGTTCAGTGTGATCGTGTTCAGTTTGTGCTCAGTGTGATCATGTTCAGTTTGTGCTCAGTGTGACCATGTTCAGTGTGATCATGTTCAGTTTGTGCTCAGTGTGATCGTGTTCAGTGTGATCATGTTCAGTTTGTGTTCAGTGTGATCATGTTCGGTTTGTGTTCAGTTTGTGTTCAGTGTGATCATGTTCAGTTTGTGTTCAGTGTGATCATGTTCGGTTTGTGTTCAGTGTGATCATGTTCGGTTTGTGTTCAGTGTGATTGTGTTCAGTGTGATCATGTTCAGTGTGATCATGTTCAGTTTGTGTTCAGTGTGATCATGTTCGGTTTGTGTTCAGTGTGATTGTGTTCAGTGTGATCATGTTCAGTTTGTGTTCAGTGTGATCGTGTTCAGTTTGTGCTCAGTGTGATCATGTTCAGTTTGTGCTCAGTGTGATCATGTTCAGTGTGATCATGTTCAGTTTGTGTTCAGTGTGATCGTGTTCAGTTTGTGCTCAGCGTGATCGTGTTCAGTGTGATCATGTTCAGTTTGTGTTCAGTGTGATCATGTTCAGTTTGTGTTCAGTGTCATCATGTTCAGTTTGTGTTCAGTGTGATTGTGTTCAGTGTGATCATGTTCAGTTTGTGCTCAGTGTGATTGTGTTCAGTGTGATCATGTTCAGTTTGTGTTCAGTGTGATCGTGTTCAGTTTGTGCTCAGTGTGATCATGTTCAGTTTGTGCTCAGTGTGATCATGTTCAGTGTGATCATGTTCAGTTTGTGTTCAGTGTGATCGTGTTCAGTTTGTGCTCAGCGTGATCGTGTTCAGTGTGATCATGTTCAGTTTGTGTTCAGTGTGATCATGTTCAGTTTGTGTTCAGTGTGATTGTGTTCAGTGTGATCATGTTCAGTTTGTGTTCAGTGTGATCATGTTCAGTTGTGTTCAGTGTGATCATGTTGGTTTGTGTCGTGTGATTGTGTCAGTGTGATCATGTTTGGTTTGTGTTCAGTGTGATTGTGTTCAGTGTGATCATGTTCAGTTTGTGTTCAGCGTGATCATGTTCAGGTCATGTTCAGAGGGATCATGTTCAGATTGTGTTCAGCGTGATCGTGTTCAGGTCATGTTTAGCGTGATTGTGTTCAGATCGTGTTCAGTGTGATCATGTTCAGGCCGTGTTCAGAGGGATCATGTTCAGCGTGATCACGTTCAGATCGTGTTCAGTGTGATCCTGTTCAGATAGTGTTCAGATCGTGTTCAGCGTGATGCTGTTCAGATTGTGTTCAGTGTGATCATGTTCAGTTTGTGTTCAGTGTGATCATGTTCAGTTTGTGCTCAGTGTGATCATGTTCAGTTTGTGCTCAGTGTGATTGTGTTCAGTGTGATCGTGTTCAGTTTGTGCTCAGTGTGATTGTGTTCAGTGTGATCATGTTCAGTTGTGTTCAGTGTGATCGTGTCAGTTTGTGCTCAGTGTGATCATGTTCAGTTTGTGCTCAGTGTGATCATGTTCAGTGTGATCATGTTCAGTTTGTGTTCAGTGTGATCATGTTCAGTTTGTGTTCAGTGTGATCGTGTTCAGTTTGTGCTCAGCGTGATCGTGTTCAGTGTGATCATGTTCAGTTTGTGTTCAGTGTGATCATGTTCAGTTTGTGTTCAGTGTGATCATGTTCAGTTTGTGTTCAGTGTCATCATGTTCAGTTTGTGTTCAGTGTCATCATGTTCAGTTTGTGCTCAGTGTGATCATGTTCAGTTTGTGCTCAGTGTGATCGTGTTCAGTTTGTGTTCAGTTGATCATTTCGTTTGTGTTCAGTGTGATCATGTTCATTTGTGTCATGTGATCATGTTCAGTGTGATCATGTTCAGTTTGTGCTCAGTGTGATCGTGTTCGGTTTGTGTCAGTGTTGATTGTTTCAGTGTGATCATTCAGTTGTGTTCAGTTGTGTTCATGGATCATGTTCAGTTTGTGTTCAGTGTGATCAGTCGGTTTGTGTTCAGTGTGATCTGTTCGGTTTGTGTTCAGTGATTGTGTTCAGTGATCATGTTCAGTTGATCATGTCAGTTTGTGTTCAGTGTGATCATGTTCGGTTTGTGTTCAGTGTGATTGTGTTCAGTGTGATCAGTTCAGTTTGTGTTCAGTGTGATCCATGTTCAGTTGTGTTCAGTGTGATCTGTCGGTTCTGTGTTCAGTGTGATCATGAATTCAGTTTGTGTTCAGTGTGATCAGATGTCGGTTGGTGTTCAGTGTGATTAGAGTGTCAGTGTGATCATGCGTTCAGTTTGTTCAGTGTGATTGTGTTTCAGTGTGATCAGTTTCGGGGTTTTGATGGTACAGTGTGACATGTGCAGGTTTGGCTCAGTGTGATTGTGTTCGGTTGGATAGTGTTCAGTGTGATTGATGTCAGTGTGATCATGTCAGTTTGTGTTTCAGTGTCGTTTCAGTGTGCTTCATGTGATCATTTCAGTTTGGCTCAGTGTATCATGTTCATATCAGTCGTTTGTTTCATGTACATTTTCCAGTTTGTCGCATTATTATTTCAGTGTGATCAATGTTCAGTTTGTTGTCAGTGTGATCATGTTCTATTTTGTTCAGTGTGATCATTTTCAGTTTGTGTTCAGTGTGATTTTTGTTTCAGTTTTGTGTTCAGAGTGTCATCATGTTCAGTTTGTGGTTTCAGTTTGATGGTGTTCTTCAGTGTGATCATGTTCGGTTTTGTGTTTCAGTGTGATCATGTTCAGTTTTGTGTTTCAGTGTGATCAGTCTGTGCTCAGTGGATGGTTCAGTGTGATCATGTTCAGAGCTTTGTGTTCAGTGTGATCATGTCGGTTTGTGTCAGTGTCATTGTGTTCGTCGTGCATGGCATGTTCGGTTTGTGTGTCAGAGTGTGATCATGTTCACGTTTGTGTTCAGTGTGATCCATGTTCGGTTGTGCTCAGTGTGATCATGTTCATGTGCTCAGTGTGTTGTGTCAGCGTGTGATCGTGTTCAGTTTGTGCTCAGTGTGATCATGTTCAGTTTGGTGCTCCAGTGTGATCGTGTTCAGTGTGATCAGGTTCAGTATTTTGTGTTCAGTGTGAATCGTGTTCAGTTGTGCTCAGTGTGATCATTGTTCATTTGTTCTCATGTGAATCATGTTCAGTGTGCTCATGTTCAGTTTGTGCTCATGGTGAATCGTGTCAGGTGTCATGTTTCAGTTTGCGTTCAGTGTGTCATCGATGTTCGGTTGTGTTCAGTGTTGAGTGTGTTCAGTTGTGATCATGTTCAGTTGTGTTCAGTGTGATCATGTTCGGTTGTGTTCAGTGTGCATCATGTTCGGTTTGTGTGTCAGTGTGATTGTGTTCAGTGTGATCATGTCAGTGTGTCAGTGTGATCGAGTTCAGGTTGTGTTCAGTGTGATCACGTCAGTTTGTGCTCAGTGTGATCGTTGTTCAGTGTGATCATGTTCAGTTTGTGTTCAGTGTGATCGTTGTGTTCAGCTTTGTGCTCAGTGTGATCATGTTCGGTTTGTGCTCAGTGTGATCATGTTCAGTGTGATCATGTCAGTTTTGTTGTTCAGTGTGATCATGTTTCATTTGTGTCAGTGTGCTCGTTTTAGTGTGATCATGTTCAGTTTGTGTCGTTCAGTGTTAATTGTGTTCAGTTTGATCTGTTCAGTTTGTGCTCAGTGTTGTTTCAGTGGATCATGTTCAGTTTTGTGCTCAGTGTGATTGTGTTCAGTGTGATCATGTTCAGTTTGTGTTCAGTGTGATCGTGTTCAGTTTGTGCTCAGTGTGATCATGTTCAGTTTGTGCTCAGTGTGATCATGTTCAGTTGATCGTTCAGTTTGTGTTCAGTGTGATCGTGTTCAGTTGATCGTGTCAGTGTGTCATGTTCGTTTTGTTCAGTGTGATCATGTCAGTTGTGTTCGTTGTGTTCAGTGTGATATGTCATTTGTTCAGTGTGATCATGTTCGTTTGTGTTCAGTGTGATCATGTTCGGTTTGTGTTCAGTGTGATTGTGTTCAGTGTGATCATGTTCAGTGTGATCATGTTCAGTTTGTGTTGTCAGTGTGATCATGTCGGTTTGGTTCAGTGTGATTGTGTTCAGTGTGATCATGTTCAGTTTGTGTTCAGTGTGATCGTGTTCAGTTGTGCTCAGTGTGATCATGTTCAGTTGTGCTCAGTGTGATCATGTTCAGTGTGATCATGTCAGTTGTGTTCAGTGTGATCGTGTTCAGTCTGTGCTCAGCGTGATCGTTTCAGTGTGATCATGTCAGTTTGTGTTCAGTGTGATCATGCTTCAGTTTGTGTCAGTGTCATCATGTTCGGTTTGTGTTCAGTGTGATTGTGTTCAGTGTGATCATGTTCAGTTTGTGCTCAGTGTGATTGTGTTCAGTGTGATCATGTTCAGTTTGTGTTCAGTGTGATCGTGTTCAGTTTGTGCTCAGTGTGATCATGTTCAGTTTGTGCTCAGTGTGATCATGTGCAGTGTGATCAGTTCAGTTTGTGATCAGTGTGATCGTGTTCAGTTTGTGCTCAGCGTGATCGTGTTCAGTGTGATCATGTTCAGTTTGTGTTCAGTGTGATCATGTTCAGTTTGTGTTCAGTGTGATTGTGTTCAGTGTGATCATGTTCAGTTTGTGTTCAGTGTGATCATGTTCAGTTTGTGTTCAGTGTGATCATGTTTGGTTTGTGTTCAGTGTGATTGTGTTCAGTGTGATCATGTTTGGTTTGTGTTCAGTGTGATTGTGTTCAGTGTGATCATGTTCAGTTTGTGTTCAGCGTGATCGTGTTCAGGTCATGTTTAGCGTGATTGTGTTCAGATCGTGTTCAGTGTGATCATGTTCAGGCCGTGTTCAGAGGGATCATGTTCAGCGTGATCACGTTCAGATCGTGTTCAGTGTGATCCTGTTCAGATAGTGTTCAGATCGTGTTCAGCGTGATGCTGTTCAGATTGTGTTCAGTGTGATCGTGTTTAGTGTGATCCTTTTCAGATCATGTTAAGTGTGATCGTGTTCAGATCGTGTTCGGTGTGATCACGTACAGATCGTGTTCTGCGTCATCCTATTCAGATCATGTTTAGCGTGATAATTTTCAGATCGTGTTAGCGTGATTGTGTTCAGCGTGAACATGTTCAGATCGTCTTCAGCGTGATCGTTTTCAGAATGCGTTCAGTGTGATCGTGTTCAGATTGTGTTCAGTGTGATCGTGTACAGTTCATGTTCAGCGTTGTCCTGTTCAGATCGTGTTCTGCGTCATCCTGTTCAGATCATGTTTAGGGTGATTGTTTTCAGATCGCGTTCAGCATGATTGTGTTCAGCGTGATCATGTTCAGATCGTCTTCAGTGTGATCGTTTTCAGATCGTGTACAGTGTGATCGTGTTCAGATTGTGTTCAGCGTGATCACGTTCAGATCGTGTTCAGTGTGATCGTGTCCAGCGTGATTGTGTTCAGATCATGTTCAGCGTGATCGTTTTCAGATCGTTTTCAGATTGTGTTCAGTGTGATACTGCTCAGATCTTGTTCAGATCATGTTCAACGTGATCATGTTCAGATCATGTTCAGCATGATCGTGTTCAGCGTGATCGTGTTCAGCGTGATCTTGTTCAGCGTGATCGCGTTCAGATTGTTTTCAGTGTGACTGTGTTCAGCGTGATTGTGTTCAGATCATGTTCAGTGCAATCGTGTTCAGCGTGATTGTGTTCAGATCATGTTCAGCGTCATCGTGTTCAGTGTAACCGTGTTCAGATCATGTTTAGCGTGATCATGTTCAAATCGTATTCAGTGTGATCGTGTTCAGATTGTGTTCAGCGTGATCGCGTTCAGATCGTGTTCAGTGTGATTGTGTTCAGCGTGATTGTGTTCAGATTGTGTTCAGCGTGATCGTTTTCAGATCGTTTTCAGCGTGATTGTGTTCAGATCATGTTCAGCGTGATCGTGTTCAGATTGTGTTCAGCGTGATCTTGTTCAGTTCGTGTTTAGCATTGTCCTGTTCAGATCATGTTCTGTGTCATCCTGTTCAGATCATGTTTAGGGTGATTGTTTTCAGATCGTCTTCAGTGTGAATGTTTTCAGATCGTGTTCAGTGTGATCATGTTCAGCGTGATCGCATTCAGATTGTGGTCAGTGTGATTGTATTCAGATCATGTTCAGCGTGATCGTTTTCAGATCGTGCTCAGCGTGATCCTGTTCAGATAGTGTTCAGTGTGATCGTGTTCAGATCATTTTCAGCATGATCCTTTTCAGATCGTGTTCAGTGTGATTGTGTTCGGATCATGTTCAGCGTGATTGTGTTCAGATCGTGTTCAGCGTGATCCTGTTCAGATCATGTTCAGCGTGATTGTGTTCAGATCGCGTTCAGCGTGATCCTGTTCAGATCGTGTTCAGCATGATTGTGTTCAGATCCTGTTCAGCATGATTCAGTTCAGATCACGTTCAGTGTGATCGTGTTCAGATCGTGTTCAGCGTGATCCTGTTTAGATCATTTTCAGTGTGATTGTGTTCAGATCGTGTTCAGCATGATTGTGTTCAGATCGTGTTCAGTGTGATCCTGTTCAGATCGTGTTCAGCATGATCATGTTCAGATTGTTTTCAGCGTGATCATGTTCAGCATGATCCTTTTCAGACCATGTTCAGCATGGTCACGTTCAGATCGTGTTCAGCATGATGCTGTTCAGATTGTGTTCAGTGTGATCGTGTTTAGTGTGATCCTTTTCAGATCGTGTTAAGTGTGATCGTGTTCAGATCGTGTTCGGTGTGATCACGTTCAGATTGTGTTCAGCGTGATCGCGTACAGATCGTGTTCTGCGTCATCCTGTTCAGATCATGTTTAGCGTGATCATTTTCAGATCGTGTTAGCATGATTTTGTTCAGCGTGAACATGTTCAGATCGTCTTCAGTGTGATCGTGTTCAGATTGTGTTCAGTGTGATACTGTTCAGATTGTGTTCAGATCATGTTCAACGTGATCATGTTCAGATCATGTTCAGCATGATCGTGTTCAGCGTGATCGTGTTCAGCGTGATCGTGTTCAGCGTGATCATGTTCAGCGTGATCGCGCTCAGATTGTTTTCAGTGTGACTGTGTTCAGCGTGATTCTGTTCAGATTGTTGTCAGTGTGATCGTGTTCAGCGCGATTGTGTTCAGATCATGTTCAGCGTCATCGTGTTCAGTGTAACCGTGTTCAGATCATGTTTAGCGTGATCATGTTCAAATCGTATTCAGTGTGATCGTGTTCAGATTGTGTTCAGCGTGATCACGTTCAGATCGTGTTCAGTGTGATTGTGTTCACCGTGATCATGTTCAGTTTGTGTTCAGCGTGATACTGTTCAGATCTTGTTCAGATCATGTTCAATGTGATCATGTTCAGATCATGTTCAGCGTGATCGCTTTCAGATCATGTTCAGCGTGATTGTGTTCAGATCATGTTCAGTGTGATCAGTGTTTCAGTGCCGTGTTCAGAGGGATCATGTTCAGATCGTGTTCAGCGTGATCACGTTCAGATCGTGTTCAGTGTGATCCTGTTTAGATAGTGTTCAGATCGTGTTCAGCGTGATGCTGTTCAGATTGTGTTCAGTGTGATCGTGTTTAGTGTGATCCTTTTCAGATCGTGTTAAGTGTGATCGTGTTCAGATCGTGTTCGGTGTGATCACGTACAGATCGTGTTCTGCGTCATCCTATTCAGATCATGTTTAGCGTGATAATTTTCAGATCGTGTTCAGCGTGAACATGTTCAGATCGTCTTCAGCGTGATCGTTTTCAGAATGCGTTCAGTGTGATCGTGTTCAGATTGTGTTCAGTGTGATCGTGTACAGTTCATGTTCAGCGTGATTGTGTTCAGATCATGTTCAGCGTGATCGCGTTCAGCATGATCGCGTTCAGATCTTGTTCAGTGTGATCGTGTTCAGATTGTTTTCAGTGTGATTGTGTTCAGTGTGATCGTGTTCAGATCATGTTCGGAGTGATTGTGTTCAGATCGTGTTCAGCATGATCGTGTTCAGTGTAATCGTGTTCAGATCATGTTCAGTGTGATCGTGTTCAGATCATGTTCAGTGTGATCTTGTTCAGATTGTGTTCAGAGTGATCGTGTTCAGTGTGATCGTGTTCAGATCATGTTCAGTGTGATCCTGTTTCAGATCGTATTCAGATTGTTTTCAGTGTGATTGTGTTCAGCATGATCCTGTTCAGATCGTCTTCAGTGCGATCGTGTACAGCGCGATCGTTTTCAGCGTGATCATGTTCAGATCATATTCAGCATGATCTCATTCAAACTGTGTTGAGTAACATTTTTTTTTTTTAACTGGCAAAAATCTCACCCGACCGTCCTTCTACAGATCTGACCCTCTACATAGCTGACCCTTCTAATGACCGTCTACAGATTCAGGAGTGAAGGATATAAAACTCTGTCACAGTAAACACAACAACTGCATCAGCCATAACAATTATTCATATTACATCGAAAAAGAAATGTAGTTACAGGGGTGTGATTGTTCTTAAATACTTAATAAAATAGGAAAACAAACACATTCCAATAATAATTGGCTCTTCAGCGAATGATCATTTAGCATGTGAGCTTAGCTGGCTAGCTAACATACAACAGGCTGAAAATGTGATGACCAGTTATACTGACCACAGTTTACACAGATCCAGCACAGAACTACTGACTGATCCACTCTGTATATTACAGATTCTGAGTAAAGCTTAAACTTTAACTACGCGTTTAGCTAAAATTCTGTCACAGCTTCAGTAGAGTGGGTAAAATGAGAGCTCTGCTATGATTGGCTACAGCTTACGAGGTCTAATATGATTGGCTGAGCCAGTGTTACCCTTTTCCACAATGCTGAGAAGCAGGATCGTCATCCATTCATTCCTCTATACATCCCTTCCTCTATCCATCAATTCATTCCTTAATCTTTTCCTACATCCATTCCTCTGTCCATCCCACCATCCGTCTCTCCATAAATCAACCCCTCTATCACTCTTCACCCATCCAAGCCTCCAACCACTCATCCATCCATCCATTTATTCTTTCAATCATCCATCCATCCATCTCCATCATCAACTCCTGTTTCTTCATCCATTCTTCTATTGTTCCATCCATCCATCCATCCATCTCCTCATGCATCCATTTATGCCTTCATCTCTCCCTACATCCATTCCTCTGTCATCCAGCCATACATCTCTCCATACATCCATCCCTCAATTGATCCATTCATTCTTTCATCCATCCATCCATCCATTCATCCAATTATGCCTCATCTATCCCCATCATCAATTGCTGTTTCCTTCATCCTTCCATTCCTGTTCAAATCACCCATCCAAGCACCCATCCATACTTTCATCCCCCACCCATCCATTCCTCTGTCCATCCAGCCATCCATCTCTCTATACATCCACTCCTCAACTGATCCATTCATTCTTCCATTCCATCATTTGTGCTTTTATCTATCTCTGCATCCATTCATTCATCCTCCCATCCATCCATCCATCTATCCATTTATCTCTTTTTGATCCATAAGCAGATTTAAATGAGGCTCTGAGAGGTAACGTTTCAATCTGGCACTCAAATAAATATGAAAGCGTATCTGAATCCACCGCTGCTTTTCCATCACACTCACAGTGAGCGGCGACTCTCAGAGCGATTGCTTTAGCTCCTGTTCTCTTCCCGTCTGCTGCGGTGGTCCGACTTTTCCTCACACATTAATTCCAAAAATAACACATGCATGTGGGGAGGAAAGAGGATTGAACGAAACACACGAACACGCTGAGAAAAAAGAGCTTCACTCACAACCTGAACAGGTCAGAACACTCGGAACTTCAGAACAGCTTCAGCTTCAATTCTCACTCTCAACACATCAGACTCTCCTCTGGACCTCAGACCACCAGAACCGGACTTTGTCTCAGTGTCACTTACGCTGTAGAGTGGAGGAATGAGTGGGATCTGTCCATGGCGCTGAAACTGAACCAGAACCACAACCTGAACCGCTAATCTGAACACTGAACGTTAATCTCTATAACAATCATTAATCTCTGTACAGATAATAACATCCACAGCGTCTCTGCCTTTAGGGAAGAACAGGAAATGCAGCTGTAGGAGAGCTCAGCCCTGCAGGTGCTCCGTTACTGCGGGAGCTCCAGTGAACTTTGATCAGTAAACAGGTCCACCAGTAAGGGGTCCAGCATGGTGAGGCGGTGCGGCGCAGGCCGAGGCACTTATGTTAAAGTCTGTCTGCCAGATTCTGCATCAAATCCATCATCATAATCCTCATTAATCTGAGAGAGTGGGAGCTCCTACCTCACACGCTCCGCTAACGAGGCTCCGCAGGCGCCGCCACCACGGCCAGCAGTCCGCTCTTCACCATGGCAACCACAGGAACCTGAATCCTGCTGTACCGCTCCCTCCACATTCTCACTCCCTTTCTCTCTCTCTCTCTCTCTCTCTCTCTTTCTCTGTATCTCTCTTTCTTTCTCACTGTATCTCTGTCTCTTTCTCTCTCTCTCTCACTCCATATTCTCTCTCCCTCTGTCTCTCTCTTTCTCTTTCTCTCTCTCTCTGTTCGCTCCCTCCGTTGTGACGTCATATGCCCAGTCTTCAAGCTCAGTGTTTATAAATATATACATATATAATAAAAACTAAATCTTATTATCTGTAGATGCTTCTGTAAAACATATGATTCAAATAATTATTACATATACAGATATAAATATGACACGTAAGAGTCAATGATTTGACGTTGAGTAAACCCCTCAGAACCCCTGAGTGTGTGTGTGTGTGTGTGATAGAGAGAGAGTTTTTAGTGGTTTAGAGATTCAGAGGGTTCGGATTAACAATCACTGGATTAAAAACCATTAAAAACAAAATGCAGCCAGGCTTTCAGCATCGCACACACACACACAAACACAAACACGCACACACACACAAATACACCCACACACACAGATACACACACATGCACACACAAAGACAAAGATACACACACACACAAACTCACACTAATACACACACACACACAAACTCACACTAATACACACACACAAACACAAACTCACACTAATAAACACACACTGATACACACACACAGATACACACACTCACAAACTGACACTAATACACACACACAAACTCACACTAATACACAGACGCACACACTGATGCATACACACACACACACAGACTACACACTAATACAAACTCATACACACTCATACACAGTGACACACACATACTATACTCAAATACATACACACAGACACACACTCATAAACACTGATACACAGACTATACTCAAATACATACACAGACACACACTCATAAACCCTGATACACAGACTATACTCAAATACATACCCACTCAAACACACTGATACACACAGATTATACTCAAATACATACACACTCATACACACTGATACACACAGACTATACTCAAATACATACACACTCATACACACAGACTATACTCAAATACATACACACTCATACACACTGATACACACAGACTATACTCAAATACATACACACTCATACACACTGATACACACAGACTATACTCTAAATACATACACACTCATACACACTAGACTATACTCAAATACATACACACTCATACACACTGGTACACATAGACTATACTTAAATACATACACACTGATACACACAGACTATACTCAAATACATACACACATACACACTGATACAACCTTATACACACAGACTACACACTAATATACCCCCTACAGATACACACTCATACACACTGACACACACAGACTACACACTAATATACCCCCTACAGATACACACTCACACACAGAGATAGACACTCATACACACTGACACACACAGATACTCACATACACACTGACACACACAGACTATACTCAAATACATACATACTGATACACACTCACACACACTAATACACACTCATACACACTGATTCACACTGATACACACAGACTACACACTAATATACCCTCTACAGATGCACACTCACACACACAGATAGACACTCATACACACAGATACACACTCATACACACTGATACACACTCATACACACTGACACACACACAGACTATACTCAAATACATACACACTCATACACACTGATTCACACTGATACACAGACTACACACTAATATACACCCACAGATACACACTCATACACACTCATACACACTGATACAGACTGACTACACACTAATATACAGTGTGTAGACCAAGTTCATCCCTTCATGACCACATTTTACCATCTTCTAATGGCCACTTCCAGCATGATGATGCACCATGACACAAAGCAGAAGTAGCTCAAGCTGTTTCAGGAACAGAGTGTCTATCCAAACCTTCCCAAAACATATTTAAGGGATATTAAAAGATGTTAACATTCACTTTATAATTATTTATTAAACAGCACTACTTGTAATTAGACACTACCATGCACTACCCCCATGTGCAACACCATAGCTGCTACATTCTTTTATATCCACCTTTTCTATTTTACTTTTTATATTTTTATTTTGAATTATTTTATAATTCTATTTTTTATTTGACTTTTTATCATTTTAAATTATCTAGTCATTCCTGTAATATCTTACATTTTGTATTAGCTTATTTTTGTTTTATTCCTATTTTAATCTTGTTTTTATTAATGCACTGTTAGCATTGGTGCCCAATTTAATTTTACTGTGCATTAACAATGAAGTATCTTGAATCTTGAACATGACAATGAGTTCAGTGTTCTTCAGTGGTCTTCCCAGCCACCAGGTCTGAATCCAGTAGAACTCCTTTGGGATGAGGTAGAACAGGAGAGTCACAGCACTGAAAAATCTGCAGGAACCACATGATCACATCAACATGGACCAGAATCTCAAAGAATCTAGCATCTTGTAGAATCCATGCCGTGAAGAACTAAGGCTGTTTTGTCTCTACCCAGCATTAGTGTAGCGTTCCTGATAAAGTGCTCGCTGAGTGGAAACGCTCTAATTTTCACAATAAAAGTCCCAGTGGGGTTCTTGGGGGCTTTTTCCTCTAATGAACTGATTACAGATGTGCCTTCTGAAGGAGAACCTGAGGAGTGCTGGAAAAGTGAGAAATAAGGATGTTGATAGAAGTGACATCACAGTCTTGATTAGTTGAGGTCAGTATCGGACCCTTTATTCTGCTCCCAGACCGAATCGATGTTTTATTGATGGATTTCCTCTCGCGCTTTGAGTTCGGACTGAGCGTCTGGTCAGAGAAGCCACCCACTCACTGTTTCTTTTTTTTTCTCCACTCGAGCTGCGTTAAGTGTCTAAGAGCTCTCTTCTGGTGATCAGGCTAAAAGGCCTTTTATGACCATATGTGTGTCTGTGAGATGATTGAGAGGACCTGAGCGCCTCGTGGAGCATCCGATGGGTTTTAGGGTCGGTTGCCATGGCAGCCCCTCTCGGTATCCGCTTAAGAGACGTAATGACGAGCTGTCAGAGTGGAGCCTGTAACTGAGCCGTAAAATACCAACAGTCACACACAGCCTTGTTCTGATACAATATCAGGATGTACGTTATGTCCCACGTGTAATATACAAGCATTAGTATCTGTATGTAATAATAATATGTCCCAGAAGTGTTATTTATATGTACCTACAGCACTGTGTATAAGTTAGAGACCACCCTTGATTTAATTCATTTCCTGTCAAAATAGGCAAAAGATCAATTATTCAGCTTTTAGCCTTAGTGGAAAACATACAATCAGGTTCAAGTACGTATTTGGACAGTGACTCAATTTTCATAATTTTTCCTCTTTACACCACAACGGATCTGAAATGAAGCAGATGTGACTGAAGTGAAGACTCAGTCCCTTCATTTTCAAAAGTAATTGGACAGTGGACTGATAAGCAGTTTCATGGCCAGGTGTGGCCTCTTCCCTTGTCATTTCACGACAAACGAAAAGGTTCTGCCGTGGGCCTGGGCCGCTGCATTGACCGCACTGAATGGACAGGAGTCACACAACAGCACTCATGGTTTAAAATGAAATGTAGATGCAGCTGAAACGAGCAAATAATTCAACAACAACCATGTGGTGATGATGGCAAAGAGTTCACAACCCCTTCTCGGGCACAGAGAGAGCAGGCAGCAAAACGGTGCAACCTGGGGATAAAGTTGTATGCGAGCTTTGTCGGCTACTGTAAGCGTAGCATTCCAGCACTAACAGCCTGAGGGCACATCTCGAAAAATATGATTCAGTTCCTCTTCAAATTCATGTTCCCCTGAAAAATTCCAGTCATGGGCGTGTGCAGCACTGAAACAATGGAAAGCAAAATGAGTGAAGTCTTAGGCCTCAATGTAACTAGGGTTAAAGTGCAGATTCCACCTCTCCTGAGCCTTTTTTACCTTTCATAGCTTTAACTTTCTCCTTCAGCGTACAGGTGGATTATCCTCCCGGCCCCACGGAAACCACTACTCCTTACTCCGTTGCAGACTCCAACTCCCAGAATCCTCTGGGAGGTCATATGACTCCGGACTTCTTACAGCCATCTTATCCACGTTCAGCCTCCCCCGATTATTGATTGTTTACACCTGTATTCCTTGTCATGTGCTTGAGTTAGTATAAAGGCCAGGCTTTTAGTTGGGTGCTTAGTGAAGTACTGTATCAGCCTGATGTTCATTACCAAGCCTTCTGTCTGTGTCCATTTCCTGGTTTGTGATTTTGCTTTGGTTTCTCGTTTATGTCTTTTTGCCTGACCCCTTTGGACTTTGCAACGTTCGTGTTCAGACCCTCTACCTGCCTTTTGACCTTGTCAATGTCTCGCCCCCATATACCCGTTTGCCTGTGTTTGACTTTAGCCTGTTTTTGGATTCTACCTTTAACCAACAGTCTACTCTGCAACTGTCTGATCCATCCAGAGCCTCACAATAAACATCTCCTAAAAAATGTATAATATTCATAACTTGCACTTAAAGGCTGCTTTGAGTGGACATTAAATAAATGAAGGGGATCTCTGCATTCTGACCGTTACCCAGAACCGTATAGCTGTATCTATATGTAATGATAATATACACACACACACACACACACACACATAAATATCATCCACACACAATCAAATATATGGACACCCATGACAAAACACACATATGTACTTCCAGACACACAAAGCCAAAAAAAGACTTGCACATCTACACACACACGCGCTGGAAGTGTGCGTGGGTTCAGACACTGAAGCCAGTGAGTCACAGTCTGCAGAAATACACACACACACACACACACACACACACACACACACACACACACACACACTCGTGTCCTGTTGCAGTTATTACTGTTTTTCACTATACAGCCAGTTTACATTATATTATCATGTAAATGCAATTACATAATTACATAATTGATAGTTATGAAATACATTTCGATCAAATCAGTTACATTTCAATTCTGTTTGAACAGGATCGAGTCTGCTATTCTGAATCTGCTCTGTTTGTTTTGATGTCAAAAACTTACAAGTAAACATTTTTACAGAATAAGAATAAATATGATAATAACTTCAATCAAATGCAGATCATAACAAAACATCACAGACACTCACAGACACTAACGCAGTACAGACACTTTAATCAAGTACAGATCATTACAAAACATCACAGACACTCGGTTTACATCACAATCGGAAGCAGACTCAGTTTACATCAAAATACCTACATTTAGAGTCAGTTATTCATTCAGCCTAACGAGAAACTGTAGAACAGACTCAGTTTATATCAAAATACCTACATTTAGAGTCGGTTATTCATTCAGCCTAATGAGAAACTGTAGAACAGACTCAGTTTATATCACAATACCTACATTTAGAGTCGGTTATTCATTCAGCCTAATGAGAAACTGTAGAACAGACTCAGTTTATATCACAATACCTACATTTAGAGTCAGTTATTCATTCAGCCTAATGAGAAACTGTAGAACAGACTCAGTTTATATCAAAATACCTACATTTAGAGTCGGTTATTCATTCAACCTAATGAGAAACTGTAGAACAGACTCAGTTTACATCAAAATACCTACATTTAGAGTCAGTTATTCATTCAGCCTAATGAGAAACTGTAGAACAGACTCGGTTTATATCACAATACCTACATTTAGAGGCAGTTATTCATTCAGCCTAACGAGAAACTGTAGAACAGACTCAGTTTATATCACAATACCTACATTTAGAGTCAGTTATTCATTCGCCCTAATGAGAAACTGTAGAACAGACTCAGTTTATATCACAATACCTACATTTAGAGTCAGTTATTCATTCAGCCTAATGAGAAACTGTAGAACAGACTCAGTTTATATCACAATACCTACATTTAGAGGCAGTTATTCATTCAGCCTAACGAGAAACTGTAGAACAGACTCAGTTTATATCACAATACCTACATTTAGAGGCAGTTATTCATTCAGCCTAACGAGAAACTGTAGAACAGACTCAGTTTATATCACAATACCTACATTTAGAGTCAATTATTCATTCAACCTAACGAGAAACTGTAGAACAGACTCAGTTTATATCACAATACCTACATTTAGAGTCAGTTATTCATTCGCCCTAATGAGAAACTGTAGAACAGACTCAGTTTATATCACAATACCTACATTTAGAGCCAGTTATGTACTCGTTATTTACAGTATTTTGCAGAATTCATTAGAATGTTTTTATTTACATGTGATCTTCTCTCTCTCCTCTCTCTCTCTCTGCTCTGATTGGACAGTAGGTGTGGGGAAACAGATCAAAGCCACTCAAACTCAGTTAAATAAAGCATTTCATAGAAAGAGAGACAGATTACACCCACCCACACAGCCTCTACAGTAAATCAATTATTCAATTGGCATTTCAGAATAACGCTGCCTAACACGTTGCCATGGAAACAGTGGAGCTGTATATTTGTCTGTGTGTGATACGCAGCTCCTGCTCAAGGAGGACAAATAGGACACCAGAGACTTTTGACATGAAGACTCTCTCTCTCTCTCTCTCTCTCTCTCTCTGTCTCTGTCTCTCTCTCTGTTTTTTTACTGCTATGAGATTTAGACACATGCTCATCGAAAGTGATATATATATATATATATATATATATATATATATATATATATATATATACATATATATATATATATATAAATACCATGTTTAGAGGATGAAGAATCTGAGAGTTCAGTACGGCTCAGTACAGCCCTGAGAACCATTCGGCTCTACAGTGGAACTGAGGCCATAGATTCCAGAAGTCTGTGGAACTGCTCTGGAGGGATAGAACGTTCCAACCTTTCAAAAGATGGTTCCTCAGTTGGTGTTGCGGTGGTGGAGTTTGGGGTCTAACACACTACTCCAAAATCTGTTCAGCTGGGTTAAGTCTTTTGGACCAATCAGCATGAAATAGTCACACAGTATAAAGATTTCTGCAGCTTTACATTGTGTGAAAATTTCACAATTAGTGGACCAACAGAAACATACTGATCCATACTGATCCAGAACATCCTCATCCCTCATACTGATCCAGAACCTCTTCTGAACCAACAGAAACAGTCTGTAATTTCTACTAATAAAATCTCTTTATATTAATAATTCCATTATTATTAATTAATTATGTATAGTAATTATATTGAAAGTAAGGAGGATTTTGCTCTCTCCTGTAAAGTTAATGTTTTGGAGATACTTGTTTTTATTTCCCGAGCGATGAAATAAAAATCTGTTTCAGAGCCTCACAAAGTGACACTGAGAGGTGTTCAGTAAAGAGTTTCGTTCCAAAGTGCTGTATGTTCATTTGTATGTTTATTTACAAACAATACCAGCCTCTGTTTGACACACTCTGTTAAACAGTTAACAGTTAATTTCTCTATTAAAGGTGGTTCTAATTACATTATTTACATTTTTAATTAGACAGTGTTTGAAGTTCAGTCTGAACACCACGTATCAGGAAACACACGGAAGGTGGAGTTTAATGCGTTTTATAACCACTTTCATTTCTCACACAGAAACCACATCAGATTTCAGTGATAATGTGAACATTTTTCATCTGAGTACAGTTTAGTATGACTTTACAGTAAATAAATAAATAAATAGTCACAAACAGTTCTGTCCACACTGCCCTCTAGTGGCAGCTCATAGTTATATCATTCCTTCTACTGGAACCTGCTCTTAAACATATACCCACCACAATAATAATAATAATAATAATAATAATAACAATAATAATAATAAAATGGTTATGCAATCCTCAAACTCAGTATAACTGATGTAGAAGTTTCCTGCAGCAGTAATGTTGACACAGAGTTTCCACTGAAACAGGCTTTATTTTACTCTTCTTCGAGTTCCGGTGATGCAATGTTTCAGTTTCTCAGTGATCCAGTGTTCCTGTGCTCCAGTGTCCATGTGCTCTAGCATTCCAGTGTTCCAATCCTAGTGTTTCATTGTTGTAGTGTTCCAATGTTCCAGTTCCATGGTTTCAGTGTTCCAGTTTTAGTTTTCCAGTGATCCAGTGTTCCAGTGTCACAGTGTTCCAGTGCCCCAGTGTTCCAGTGCCCCAGTTCCATGGTTCCAGTTTCAGTTTCCCAGTAATCCAGTGTTCCAGTGTCAGTGTTCTAGTGTTCCAGTTCCATGGTTCCAGTGTTCCAGTTTCAGTTTCCCAGTGATCCAGTGTTCCAGTGTCAGTGTTCTAGTGTTCCAGTTCCATGGTTCCAGTGATACAGTTATACAATGTTCCAATGTCCCAGTTCCAGTGATCAAGCATTCCAGACTTAACAGGTTGAATCTTCTCTTTTTAACTGTTCTTTAATGTTATAAACGGTGTTATCCAAACTGTCGTCTATGCAAACATCACAATCAGCTCTGTTGTCATCATGCACGTGCAGTGATTAATGCGACCGTCCTCCTCCTGGAGATCTACTCAATTAGTTAGTTTAGACACAATCTGCATCTAACCTACTGACCTCACACTGGTATATCAGCCTATCATGAGCTTCAGAGGAAGTTAATGATCTGGAGCAGGTGCAGCAGTGTGGCTGGAACTACACTCTGCAGGAAGGTAGACCTCCAGAACCAGGCTGGAGACCACTGCAATAGAGTCTTTGCAGTCCTCACTGCCACATTCATACACTCTAATGAGAATGTTACATTTTGTCTTTTGTTATTTCTTAATATTCTCTTTGTAACTGAAACTGAAGCAAATTATGACTGTACAAATCCATTATTATTATTATTATTATTATTATTATTATTACAGTGAGACAGCAAGAGAAAGAGAGAGAGAGGGAGAGAGTGAGAATAGAGTGGGGAGAGCGAAAGAATAAGGTGAAGGAGTGAGAGAGTAAGAATAGAGTGGGGGAGAGTGAAAGAATAAGGCAAGGGAGAGAGAGAGAGAGAGAGAGAGAATAAAGAGAGAGTGTAAGAATAGAGTGGGGGAAGAGCAAAAGAATAAGGCGAGGGAGAGAGACAGAATAAAGAGAGAGAGTAAGAATAGAGTGGGGAGAGTGAAAGAATAAGGCGAGGGAGAGAGAAAGAGAGAATAAAGAGAGAGAGTAAGAATAGAGTGGGGAGAGCGAAAGAATAAGGCGAGGGAGAGAGAGAAAGAGAAAGAATAAAGAGAGAGAGAGAGTAAGAATAGTGTGGGGGAGAGCGAAAGAATAAGGTGAGGGAGAGAAAGAGAGAGAGAATAAAGAGCGAGAGAAAGAAAGAGAGAAAGAGAGAGAGAGTACCGACCACATTTAGACCCTACACACTCTAATCAACCAACACATTCACCAACAAAACAAGAGAAAAGTTTTTGCATGTTTTATAGATTTAAAAAAAACATTTGATTCTATTTGGCAAGAAGGTTTATGTTGCAAGATTCTCCAAAACGGTGTAGGGGGTAAAGTCTATGACATCATTAAATCAATGTCGTTAATAATAAATGTGGAATAAAAATTGGCAATAAAATGACAGATCTCTTCACTCAAGGCTGTGGTGTCAGGCAGGGTTGCAGCTTGTCCCCTACTCTATTTAACATGTACATTAATGATTTAGCGGTGTTACTGGAGCGATCTGCAACACCTGGCCTGACACTAAACCAAACGGACGTTAAATTTCTCCTCTACGCAGATGACCTTGTGCAGCTGTCGCCCACTGAAAAGGGGCTACAGCAGCACTTGCATCTGCTAGAGCAGTACTGTCAGAACTGGGCCCTGACAGTAAACCCAAACAAACCTAAAGTCATGATCTTCCAAAAGAAAGCCAGATCTCAGGAAAGCAGATATGTGTTCAATCTAGGAGACACCGCCCTGGATCAAACGCTTTCCTACAACTACCTGGGACTAAAGATTAGTGCCTCAGGAGGCTTCGGTCTGGCAGTGAATGCACTGAAAGAAAAGGCCTGCAGAGCCTTGACTCAATCAAGAAACAATTCTACAAGATTAACATCCCAATCAGAATCTGGACAAAGATCTTCAACAGCATAGTCCTGCCCATTGTGCTGTATGGTAGTGAAGTCTGGGGTCCACTCAGTCATCGTGACTACACTAGATGGGACAAGCATACCACTGAAGTCCTGCATGCAGAAATTTGCAGAATGATTTTAAATGTCCAAAGAAAAACACCAACGAATGCATGCAGGGCTGAATTAGGCCGATTCCCTCTAATCATGAACATTGAAAAAAGAACACTGAAATTTTGGATGCACCTTAAATCAAGTCCCAAAACAACACTACAGTTTCAGGCACTCCGATCCCAGGAGCTGAACCCTGAAAAGAGTCCCCTGTGTCAGCTGGTACAGAGACTGACCACCTCACTAACCCCCCAAAATCTCTGACCAGCACTGCTTCCCAGACACCAATCAGAGTAAACCAAATTATTAAAGAAAGCAAAAATACCTACCTGGAACATTGGAAACACCAAATTCACTCACAAAACAGACTGAACTGCTTCCTGGCCCTAAAACAGGAAAACAGATTGGCTGAATATCTTATTACTGTCCAAGATATGAAGCAGAGATGGATCCTTACTAAATACAGGCTCAGTGACCACAGCCTGGCCATCAAGAGAGGCAGGTTTAAAAAGTCCTGGCTAGTGAGAGAGGACAGATTGTGTGGTCACTGCAGGACAGGTGAGGTAGAGACAGATAAATAACTTCAGGACGTTGTGAGATGAAGATAAATGAGTAATTATATTAGGAGAGGGTCCATCAGCATCCACTGCAGCCAGATATGTGTATGAGTGCCATACACTCCGGGACAGTGAGTGACAACCAAACCACAGCCTTTACTCACAGTTACATATATACATATGTAATATAGATGTCCTTTTTTATTCTATTTTTTCCCTTCTTAATCACATAAATATATTTGATAATTAACTTTTTCTTTCTTTTTTCTGTTATAAACTACACACACACATACTCAATAGGTTTTGTTTTATTGTTACATATACTTTTATATTATTCATTGATAATTTTCTCCTTTTAATTATTATATTATCATATATTAATCTTGGTTTGTATTTTGTTTATTATTTTTATTTTTTTTATTTTTTATTTTTATTAACTTTTAATATATAGATCATTTTTGTTCTGTTTTGACAAAACAAATGTACATTTTTCATGTCAATAAAGCAAACTTGAACTTGAGAGAGAGTAAGAATAGAATGGGGGAGAGCAAAAGAATAAGGGGAGGGAGACAGAGAGAGAGAATAAAGAGAGAGAGAGTAAGAATAGAGTGGGGGAGAGCGAAAGAATAAGGCGAGGGAAAGGGGGAGAGGGGGAAGGGGGAGAGGGGGAGAGTAAGAGAGAGAGGGGGGAGAGGGGAAGAGTAAGAGAGTGTGTGTGTGTTATGGTAATCCTGTGATGTGGGTTCTCTGAGCTCTCTGTGTTCGCGGTTCTCCTCTCTGGATCGAAGGATAAGCTGGAGCTCGTGCTGCTGCAGGAAACATGTGACACACTCATGATGGAGAGAGAGAGAGAGCGCATGATACACACACACACACACACACACACACACACACTCACACACACACACACAGACTTTTATGCAATGTCAAAATATGGAGTCATATGTTCTATATATATATATATATATATATATATATATATATATATAAGAACCTACATATCTCAATAATGTGTTCCATTTATAATATTATATGTTACACATACAGTATCCACATACAATAATAATATAGTCAAATATGAATATTAAACTGAAGCCACTGATCCAGAACCTCCCTGATTCCTCATACTGATCAAGAACATCCTCATCCCTCTTACTGATCCAGAACATCCTCATCCCTCATACTGATCAAGAACATCCTCATTCCTCATACTGACCTGGAACATTGTCAATCCCTCATACTGATCCAGAACATCCCTCATCCCTCATACTATCCAGAACATCCTCATCCCTCATACTGATCCAGAACATCCTCATCCCTCATACGGGTCCAGAACATCCTCATCCCTCTTACTGATCCAGAGCATCCCTCATACCTCATACTGATCCAGAACATCCTCATCCCTCATATCGATCAAGAACATCCTCATCCCTCATACTGATCCAGAACATCCTCATCCCTCATACAGATTCAGAACATCCTCATTCCTCATACTAATCCAGAACATCCTCATCCCTCATACTGATCCAGAACATCCTCATCCCTCATACTGATCCAGAACATCCTCATCCCTCATACTGATCTGCACCATTGTCAATCCCTCATATGGATCCAGAACATCCTCATCCCTCATATTGATGAAGAACATCCTCATCCCTCATACTGATCCAGAACATCCGCATTCCTCATACTGATCTGCACCATTGTCAATCCCTCATACGGATCCAGAACATCCTCATCCCTCATATTGATGAAGAACATCCTCATCCCTCATACTGATTCAGAACATCCTCATCCCTCATATTGATCCAGAACATCCTCATCGCTTTTATTGATCCAGAACATCCTCATCCCTCATACTGATCCATACTGTTCTGCACCATCATCATCCCTCATACTGATCCAGAACATCCTCATCCCTCATACTGATCCAGAACATCCTCTTCCCTAATATCGATCAAGAACATCCTCATCCCTCATAGTGATCTGCACCATTGTCAATCCCTCATACTGATCCAGAACATCCTCTTCCCTCATATCGATCAAGAACATCCTCATCCCTCATACTGATCTGGAACATCTTCATTCCTCATACTGATCCAGAACATCCTAATCCCTCATACTGATCCAGAACATCCTCATTCCTCATACTAATCCAGAACATCCTCATCCCTCATACTGATCCAGAACATCCTCATTCCTCATACTGATCCAGAACATCCTCATCCCTCATACTGATCTGCACCATTGACAATCTCTCATATGGATCCAGAACATCCTCATCCCTCATATTGATTAAGAACATCCTCATCCCTCATACGGATCCAGAACATCCTCATCCCTCATACTGATCCAGAACATCCTCATTCCTCATACTGATCAAGAACATCCTCATCCCTTTTACTGATCCAGAACATCCTCATTCCTCATACTGATCAAGAACATCCTCATCCCTTTTACTGATCCAGAACATCCTCATCCCTCATACTGATCCATACTGTTCTGCACCATCGTCATCCCTCATGCTCATCCAGAACCTCAGTCATCCCTCATACTGATCCAGAACATCCTCATCCCATATATTGATCCAGAACATCCTCATCCCTCATACTGATCCAGAACATCCTCATCCCATATATTGATCCAGAACATCCTCATCCCTCATACTGATCCAGAACATCCTCATCCCATATATTGATCCAGAACATCCTCATCCCTCATACTGATCAAGAACATTCTCATCCCTCATACTGATCAAGAATATCCTCATTCCTCATACTGATCAAGAACATTCTCATCCCTAATACTGATCCAGGACATCCTCATCCCTCATACTGATCCAGAGCATCCCTCATCCCTCATACAGATCAAGAACATCCTTATTCCTCATACTGATCTGCAACATTGTCATCCCTCATACTCATTCAGAACCTCCCTCATGCCTCATACTGATCCAGAACATTCTCATCCCTCATACTGATCCAGAACATCCTCATCCCTCATATTGATCAAGAACATCCTCATCCCTCATACTGATCAAGAACATCCTCATTCCTCATACTGATCAAGAATATCCTCATTCCTCATACTGATCCAGAACATCCTCATTCCTCATACCGATCCAGAACATCCTCATCCCATATACTGATCCAGGACATCCTCATCCCTCATACAAATCCAGAACATCCTCATCCATCAGATTGATCAAGAACATCCTCATCCCTCATACTGATCCAGAGCATCCCTCATCCCTCATACTCATTCAGATCCTCCCTCATGCCTCATACTGATCCAGAACATTCTCATCCTTCATACTGATCCAGAACATCCTCATCCCTCATATTGATCAAGAACATCCTCGCCCCTCATACTGTTCCAGAACATCTCTCATGCCTCCTACTGATCCAGAACCTCCCTCATCCCTCATACTGATCCAGAACCTCCTCAGTCTGATCCAGAACCACCTCATCTCTGACCAAGAGCCTTCTCCTGCTACAGTCCTATCCAGAACCTCCTTCATTCTGATCTAGAACCCTCCTCATTCTTCTTCAGCCAGACTGCGTATGTGGTATCTGTGTGTGTGTGTGTGTGTGTGTGTGTGTGTGTGTGTGTGTGTGAGATGAAGTGATGTGGCTGAATTGGTCAAATCCCTGGACACACACACACACACATTCCACAGACTGGGCACAGGGGAGGGGAGGGGCAAGAGGGGGTTACGCAGGCGGAGACTTGAGTTCAGGGCTTTATCCCAAAACATGTGATACTGAGTGTGTGTGTGTGTGTGTGAGGAGTGTGAGGAGTGTGAGCACTGCTGAATAACAGTTTAGAGTCATTACTGGAGAGTGAATGAATGTTTAATTAAACAAAATACCAAAACTCAGTACACTTCACATAATGAGTATGAAGCTGTAAATAAAAATGAGGAAGTGTTAGGTGTGTCCACAGTGATGGATGGAGCTGCAGAACATATCAAGAAAGATGTTCTAATTAACTAATCATCCAGAAGGAGTAGAAAATCGTGCTCTAAACTGGTTGCAGATCATTTGACACTTTGATATTATATTGATGTTATAAATATATCGTTACAGTATGTTATTTATCATGTAATAACTGCTCACTGTTCCCTACAAAGTTAAAACATCAATTAAAACTGAGGTCTTCTTTCAGTGACTGTATCAGTTATCATTGAATGAAACAATAATTGTTAATCTGAGATGTGATTCCAGACGTTTGAGCAGTAATATGAGTGTGTGTGTGTGTGTGTGTGTGTGTGTGTGTGTGCGTGTGTGCGTGTGTGTGTGTAGAGGTGGAGTATGAGAGGAGGGGCGAGGGAGGCAGGGTGCACTGGGGGGGGGGACTGTGCTGTGTAAAGAGCCGGGCTGAGGAACCTCTACCGCTACCTCATTCCCTCATAGCGTCCCACTCATCTAAAGCCATGCTCTCTCTCCCTCTCTCCCTCCTTCTCCTCCTCTCCGTCCATCTCTCTGTCCAGCAGTTCCCGCGTCCCTGCACCACTCCAGAGGCTCTGACCTCTCGGCTCTGCTGCCCACAGTGGCCGGGCGATGGCTCTGCCTGCGGCGCCCGCTCCGGCCGCGGTTTCTGCCAGGACGTCATGGTTTCTGACCTTCCAGATGGTCCTCAGTACCCTCACTCCGGAATGGACGACCGGGAGCGCTGGCCGCTGGCGTTTTACAACCGAACCTGCCAGTGTGCCGGGAACTTCATGGGCTCTGACTGCGGCGAGTGTAAGTTCGGCTACTTCGGTCCGACCTGTGCTGAAAGGCGGGAATCGGTGCGCAGGAACATCTTCAGCTTGTCAGTTACGGAAAGGCAGAGGTTCATTTCTTACCTGAATTTGGCGAAGAACACTATCAGCTCAGATTACGTAATCGCCATAGCAACAAGAGCCCAAATGGACAGCGCCAATGGCACCGTTACTCCCATGTTCTCAAATGTCAGTGTGTACGACCTCTTTGTGTGGATGCACTACTACGTGTCCCGGGACACGCTGCTAGGTGGGCCGGGAAACATTTGGCAGGACGTCGATTTTGCGCATGAAGCAGCTGCCTTCCTGCCCTGGCACAGAGTCTTCCTCCTCTTTTGGGAGAACGAGATACGCAAGCTGACTGGAGATTTCAACTTCACCATCCCCTACTGGGACTGGCGTGATGCCACGGACTGCCAGGTGTGTACAGATGAGCTGATGGGAGCACAAAGCCCGCTGGACCCAAACCTCATCAGCCCAGCCTCCGTCTTCTCTTCATGGAAGGTAAAGGTCAATAAAACCACAATAGACCTAAAAAACTTAAAATTACACAGTGGCTACCAGAGGGGGCCGTACTGTCCAAAGAAGGTGCAGGAAAGGGGTTCAAAATTAACAAAACTGAATTTCTAATGAACTCATTTAAAAATTAAAAAGTATTTATTGCAGAGATTCTGGAATCCTCCGTGTCCAAACCTTGTAGAGTGGAGGTCTCCAGCCCTGGCGCTGTAGATCTACTTTCCTGCAGAATTTGGTTCCAACCATAATCTACCACACCTGCTCCAACTCATTAACTTCTTCAGAGGTTCATGCATCAGGGTTAGGTGAGCATGTTAGATGTAGGTATGAATTAAACTCTAGAGGCAAGTAGATCCCCAAGAAGAGGGTTGGTGACCCCTGTTTTAGAGGTTTCCTGCTCTAACAGACCCTCAACTCTGGAGGAACTTGTTGATGAGCTGATTAGTTGATTCTGGTGCACTGAGAGACCAAACCAAACATGAGGACCAGGGCTGGGAACGTTCGTTTAGTAGTATCACAGACAGTGTTGATATGTTAGTAAAGCCTACAGCACAGGCCTTTACCAGGGCAGCCTTTTTCAACTTTTGTGTCCACAGCTAGAAAAAAGTAAAGTTTTTTTTCACTTTTACGGGAGCAAAATGAAATGGCTTTTGATTGCAGCTTAAAATATCACCACTACAGGAGATTCTGTTCACAAAGTTTGCCAACTGTAGTTGCCATCAAAATCTCCCTGCGTGGATCTAATTATGAATTAGTATAATTAATTGGTTCTGTCTGGATTTTTAATCAACACATTAAGATCATGTTTTATTTGGATTATCCCATATAAACAATTAGTGCTGTTACTAAGTAATGCTGTTAGTTTTAGACTGAGCATTAGGTTTGGGGGAAGGGAAACGTTACGTTGATTTTAACCCATTGTTGCATTTCTTTACAATTTGCAGTAGAAATTAAGTACAAGGTGACGATCTACAAAACATCTACATAATCTACATCAAGTTTCCTACTGTAGGAGAGAGCAGCAGAGAAATATAATATATGCGATATTATCATGGAAACTGACAAGTCACTACTAATTTACCAAGAAGGTGATTTTTTTAGAGTATTCAGCTTTAATCAAATAATCCTGACTGCTCTACAGGTGGTGACACCATGTACTAAAATGCTCCAAAGCATCATCTTTCTAGGATGGGACCAGATCTTAATTGCTGATTTATTTATTTATTTTTAACTGAGGTCTGAATTTTGCTTCATGTTTATAAATATAAATCTCATAATCAAGTCTATTAAAAATTGCTTAACTCTACACAGTTTGAGACATGAAGGTGAAGCTGGCTTTATATTCACTGGCTTCTTATTTCAATTTTCCATCCCACCTTAAATGGTGCAGTAGTTACTTTGGTGAATACAAAGCCAACTTCATTAACACATTTGAGGCAAATGCATTATGATTTAGACATGCAGTTAGCACCATGCTAATTGGTGGGGTACAAGCTTCCATTACGTATTAGCCACATTAGCATTGTAGCTCCAGTGCTAAAGCAAAAGAAGCAAACTTCAGACACCAAACATGTGTTGGCTTATCGACTACATATACCTTTAACCAATATATAACAAAATGAGGGACTGGCAACTTACTAACCCCAACACTGGACCCCCACAGGAGCCACTGTCCCACCCCTCCTTCCCCTCAGCTGCTCTGATGTCACACATTCCTCCAATATCTCCACATCGTAAACTCCCAGGCAGAAGCTCCCCTTGTGACGCAACCCTTGGGTTACCAGATCCAAGCAGTTACAGAGTGCAGATTGTGAGGAGGAGCCTCAGGCCAGATCTCACATACTCGCATGTGACTGAGGTCACTGTTCAGGTTCATCACGCGGCCCAGTGGCCTACAGATCGCTGGTCACGTACATGTGCATGCACGCATGAGGAGCCTTGGAGAATTAGCTAAAGAAGCTTAACTGTGAACTCGAAACACATTTCGGCTTCGCTCTCATCTTACAGGCACCCGGTCAGAAATGTGACTCTGTACGAAGAAAGAACCAGAGGAACAAAGAGGGTCTGGTCTCTTCTGGTGGTTCCTCCTATCTACAATAGTTCACACTGTTAACGAAATATCTGGCAAAGAGGTTGGAGGAAAGTTTGAATTGAATTCAGTAAATATTTACAGTTCCAGTCTCTGAAAAACAGTTCTGAACCCTCACTGGAGTGGAACCCTGATTCACTGAGGTGGAACCCTGATTCACTGGGGTGGAACCCTGAAGAGAACATCTCCAGTGTCTCCAGTTCCACTGAAATTATATTGTTTAAGTTTTGCTCCATGCACCTCGTCCTGACTCCAGACTTTTTATTTTAAAATGATGAAACAGTCAGTGTGGTGTAGTTTTAAAACCCATTTTAGGTAAACAGTGGGACCTTAAAGACCATGTTGTTCCTTTGAGAGTAAATTTACATTGTTTGTACTTTAGTGAACCCAAATGATTCTCACAGTGGGAGGTTTTGAGGAACCGGTTTCATGCTGGTTTAATAGATATTTAACAGAAAAAGATCAGCTGAATTTAAAACGTGTGTACTGTAGTAAAGATTCTGAAACAAGACTGAAACCACAGTACAAATGTCCAGAACCACCACCCCCAACCCAACCCAACCAGAATTCACTGCTCAGTGACAGCTCGGTACAACGTGTAAATCACAAAATTATTTAACGTTAGTGTGAGCTGTACACCGTGCTAATTATTGTTCTTCTTTTTAGTGTCTAAACTGTTGGTAATTTCATAAAACGTAGAATTTTTTTCCCTATTTGTTCCTTTCCACCCCATCCCCCTAAAAAAAAACAAATAAATAAATAGATAAATGAATGAATGAATGAATAAAAAAATAAATAAGTAAATAAGTGAATAAGGTATGAGAACCATGTATTTGGAGAATCATTACACCCCTAGTTTATGGTGCTGAGGGGAAAGTTTTATTGAGTTTTACTGGGTCCACTTACAGGGGCTTGAAGGGAACTTTACAATTTTTTTTCAGCTAACTCAAGAAACCAGGAGTTCACCCACATTCTGAAGATAACTCAAAACTATAAAGGAAGTTGCTCTCAAATTTCAAGTTTAAACAACTTTTTTAGTTTAAAAGTTAAGTTGCCTTTGATATAGTTTTCATGTAAAAAAAAATAGATTTTATTGAAACATTAAGTTGAATTTAGAGTTATGGTTAAAATTACGATAAAGTTTAATTTATTAGATATTTAGTGTTCAGTGCTATTTGATTGGGTTTAGGGAGAAGTGGAATTTAATGGACGTTTATTGTTGTTCATCATGTAGTACCAATTATTTTCACTTCTGTAAAAACATTGTTGTAACTTAAAAAGTAAGTAAGCTAGTCACCTTAAATATTTGAGTTCATTGAACTATTCATATTAAGTTAACAGAACAATAATCTTTGTTTTACATCCTATTAACTTATAAAGTCAAGTTCAGTTAACTCTAAATTTTAAGGCAACCAGGTTACTTTTTTTAAATTTAGATAAATACTGTTAATGAAAAAATGCAAAATGAAAGCAATATTTTACATTAATCCTGATCATACAGACACTTTTTCTTTTTCTCTAATTTGTGTATTTTACTTTTTATTTTTTTTATTACTAATCGCTATTTTATTTGTTAATTCTGTTCCTTTCTTGCTATCACTTTTTGTTATTATTTATAGAATGTTTGTATTAGGAATGTTTCCCTCTGTTTTACTCTGACTGATTAATTCTCTCAGTGAGTTTGAGGTACAGCTGAGTTTAATCGTATTTGGCAATAATTGGTTTTTAGTTTATTAGCTCACATTTTCAGGAGTGTGAGTGGGAGCAGTTCTGGAGTTCTGAAGGAACTGTTACGCTCAGTCGCTCAGCGTGAGACTGTTTTATCAGAGTGTAAGCTTTTAATATTCCGGATAACGCATGACTGATTAACATTCACACACTCAGTCCAGGGTGGAGCCACAGCTCAAAAAGTGTGTGTGTGTGTGTTTGGGGGGGGGGGTCAAAATGTGTTAGTTCTACAAAAAAAATAAACAAATTATAAAACTTTCAAAGTGACTAGCATGGCAGCTGCTCTTCTCTTTCTCAGACTGACAGAAATACAACTGTGCTAACTAACTGATTAAAAAAACATACACTGTAATAACACGTCTCCATGTCTCAGCACAGCTTTTCAAAAAGACTCGGTGTTCTGGACTCACTTTGCTAACATCTGTGAAGAATAAGAAATCTCAGTTTAGCAAGCAAGAAATGTTTAGTCAATTTCACACAGTGATGAAACAAACTGTGATCAAGAAGCATAAATATTAGTTCATGCATTCGCTGTAATTTCACTGAGCATGACATTGTGCAGTTCCCCCCACTGTCGTGGATTTAACTGGTTTAACTGGTTCTGCCACAGTTGGACTGTCCATCTCTTTGTGCCTGTAGGTCAGCAGTCTGTGCAGTTTAAGGGAAAAAGTGGGGACTGGATTTGTTTTTACAAAATAATCAGCCTGAACTCAGTATTTGTTGGGGAGTTGTCCCTCAGTAGTGAACAGATCCACACTCAGATCTTACTGTTCACTCTTCCTCTGTGAGGGCACACATACGTATTAACATGTTGCCCCCTCAACAGGTGATCTGTACTCTGCCTGAGATCTACAACGCTCGGGAGACTGTGTGTGATGGAGCAGGTGAGGGTCCACTGCTCCGTAATCCAGGCAACCATGACCCAAACCGGGTTCGTCGCCTGCCCACCTCTGCCGACGTGGAGTTTGTTCTGGGTCTGACCGATTATGAGACCGGGTCACTGGACCGGCGTGCTAACATGAGCTTCAGGAACACATTGGAGGGTAAAAAACAGCAACAACTTTAAACAATCATTTAAAACAATATTGTAGAGTTTCATAAATCAACTACTTAAGAATAAAAACAACAGAAAGAATAGCCTAACCAAGTATGCTAATAAGGATTATTTTTAGCCATGATGGCTTTTTTTTAACTGAACTAGTCATTTAAATTCATGGTTTGGCAAAAATGTAGTGGAAATGCCACCGAATGTTTCAGTGTCAATGTTTTAAATAATATAAAATCAGTGTGATGGCAGAAAAATGTATAAAATAATTCTGACATGCTAGTCATGCACAACTTCACAAGTTTAGATAATTACAAATAATACTTAGGAAGCTGTTGCAAATAAGAAGTTTTAAATGTGTCCAAAATCGTGAACAGAGTCATTCGAGTGTCATTTTAAAGTGACTGCATAAAGTTATAATTCATATTCTTAATGTTTAAATCAAATTAAAATGATGTATATTTTAATCATGACAATCTAGAGGCACATGACTTGACAAGAAGTCCTATGATATAAATAATTGCAGTATATTATTTATTCATTCATTGTTTTAAATCAAACATCTATCAGTTTTTAGAGTTGTGTAAGTTACTTATGTATATTACTGTATATAAAAATGTTCACTAGTGCTAATAAGTGTGGGTGTGTGTGTTTGTGTGTGTGTGTGTGTGTTGTTGTAGGTTTTGCGAGTCCAGAGACAGGGAATGTCAGTGCCAGGTCAGAGCACAATGCACAACGCCCTGCATGTGTTTATGAACGGCTCCATGTCTTCAGTACAGGGATCAGCTAACGACCCCATATTCCTCTTGCACCATGCTTTCATAGACAGGTAATAATAATAAAAAGATTAATAATAAAAGTGTGCTTTTTTTGGACACTCTTCCAAACCTAAAGGCACTTTATGATTAAAATGACTCTACAAATTAGCAGCAAACAAATCATATACAAACACTCAGATCCCCAAAGACACTGACCTGACTGCCATCTACAGTCACTCTGCTTCCAGCCCAGGCAAACTCCGCTATCATGATAACAAGTGTTCCAGTTTGTGGCCCAGCCAAATTCAGATTTCATGGGGAAGAGTCCCGCAGCTCAGTGAAACTCTACTACTGCAGTGTAAAGTGTCCCACTTTGCAGTCCAGTCAAGCTCTACTACTGCAGTGTAAAGTGTTCCAGTTTGCAGTCCAGTCAAGCTCTACTTCTACAGTGTAACGTTTCTCAGTTTGCAACCCAGTAAAACTACTACTGCAGTGTAAAGTGTCCTGGTTTGCAGCCCGGTCAAACTCTACTACTGCAGTATAAAGTGTCCCTGTTTGCAGCCCAGTCAAACTCTACTACTGCAGTGTAAAGTGTCCCAGTTTGCAGCTCAGTGAAACTCTACTACTGCAGTGTAAAGTATCCAATGTGCAGTCCAGTCAAGCTCTACTACCGCAGTGTAAAATGTCCTGGTTTGCAGCCCAGTCAAACTCTACTGCTGCACTGTAACATGTCTCAGTTTGCAGCCCAGTAAAACTCTACTACTGCAGTGTAAAGTGTCCCACTTTGCAGTCCAGTCAAGCTCTACTACTTCAGTGTAACATGTCTCAGTTTGCAGCCTGGCCAAACTCTACTACTGTAGTGTAAAGTGTCCTGGTTTGAAGCCCAGTCAAGCTCCACTACTGCTGTGTAGTGTCCCAGTTTGCAGCCCAGTAAAGCTCTGCTACTGCAGTGTAAAGTGTCTCAGTTTGCAGTCCAGTCAAGCTCTACTACTGCAGTGTAAAGTGTCCTGGTTTGCAGCCCAGTCAAACTGTACTACTGGAGTGTAAATTGTCCCGGGTTGCACCCTGGTCAAACTCTACTACTGCAGTGTAAAGTGTCCAGTTTGCAGCTCAGTGAAACTCTACTACTGCAGTGTAAATTATCCCAGTTTGCAGTCCAGTCAAGCCCTACCACTGCAGTGTAAAGTGTCCTGGTTTGAAGCCCAGTCAAACTCTACTGCTGCAGTATAAAGTGTCCCAGTTTGCAGTCTGATCAAGCTCTACAACTGCAGTGTAAAGTGTCCCGGTTTGCAGTCCAGTCAAGCTCTACTACTGCACTGTAATGTGTCTCAATTTGCAGCCCAGTCAAACTCTACTACTGCAGTGCAAAGTGTCCCTGTTTGCAGTTCAGTCAAGCTCTACTACTGCAGTGTAACATGTCTCAGTTTGCAGTCCAGTAAAACTCTACTACTGCAGTGTAAATTGTCCTGGTTTGCAGCCCAGTCAAACTGTACTACTGCAGTGTAAAGTGTCTTGGTTTGCAGCCTGGTCAAACTCTACTACTGTGGGGTAAAGTGTCTTGACTTGTTCTCAGTGAACTTTTGAAAAACTGGGCCAGCAGTGAAACTTTTTTTTTAATTATTGTTATTATCAGAGAACGCAGCATATAAGACACAACACAAACTGTGAATTTTAATGAGAAACCATCAAACACTTCCAAAACAGTCGGAATAAGATTCTCCACTACAGCACACTAATATACTAACACTGTGTATGTGTGTATGTGTGTGTAGTATATTTGAGCGCTGGCTGAGGAAGCATCAGCCCCCCCGCTCTCACTACCCAGTAAGCAACGCTCCCATTGGACACAACGACGGATACTACATGGTGCCCTTCATTCCCCTCTACAGGAATGGAGACTACTTCCTGGGAACAAAAGCTCTGGGATACGAATACGCCTACCTGCTGGACCCCAGTGAGTAACATACACACATATACACTTTAGCTTAAGTAGAATAATTAATAATTGGTTGCCTTATGTTGCCTAATAAAGTGCTTCTCGGTCTGCTGTATCTGCTGTGCAGTCATCCTGAAGTTTTTGTGGAGTCTACAATCTCTCACGTTCTCCTCTGCAGGTCAGCGGTTCATGCAGGAGTTTCTGACTCCATACCTGCAGCATGTGCAGCAGATCTGGCCATGGTTGGTGGGGGCCGGCGTGCTGGGGGCTGTCCTCGCTGCCATCATCACCACCCTCATCATCTTCACCTGCTACAGAGGAGCGAAGAACCAGAAACGATCACCCTATGGAGAGAGACAGCCGCTACTGCACAGCAGCGACGAGGAGGCTACGGCGTCATACCAGACTACACTGTAAACACACACACACACACAGGTGTGTGTCAGGGAGGTCAGTCACAGCTGCAGGACGTCGAGCTGCTCTCCATCAGCCTGTCCAGGAGAGGTCACATCACCTCCTGCAGGCCAATAACAGCAGAGAGCCCATTCACATGAAGCCCCCAAACTCCATGCAGCCAACGAGAACAAAAGACTGGTGCTTTCATTGTATTGATCTCTGTACTGTGCATCAATCTCATTTATTCTGTTCTGGAGTTAAATGGATGTTTATAAGATGAATTAAACCATATTAATATATCTTGATTACATGTATATGTGTGTATATGTTAGTCTTTAACTGTGCAATTATTTAAACAGAACAGAAACACATTTAAAAAAACGTAGTTGTTGAACCCACTGAGCTCATTCTCTCTAGATCTGTTCATATCTTCTTAAACTCTCCTTTAAAGGCTCTTCATATAACATGATCCTCATATGTTTCATATCAAAATGCTCCGTAATCTTCATCACTACTTTCCAAAACCGCTGCAGCAACTTTAGCAGCTGTAAACTCTCTGCACGCCATTTCACATGAGTCTCCGATGTGGGCTGAATGAAGAATGAAGGGTTTCCGGCGTGATGGTCAGTCCTTAGTGATTTCCTGAGTGTCCATCGGACAGCTTCACACAGAATGTAGATGGACACACCAATCCACCAGCTCTACACGGTGAGAGGCAGATGACGTGTATCTCAGCCCCTCTTCATAGGCTCATAACTCCGGATGTGAGTCTCGTATGATCTCGTGATAAGATGGAATGGAAAGGGCGACTCTACAGATTCAGGAAGTGTTTGAACTGGATTTCTGTGCTGGATCATCACAAAGATACACAAACAGAAAATTTGATGCATGGGTGAGTTTGTGGACCCCAGAGGTTAACCATCCACCGTATAATAAAATTTACCACTGCTGTGCTCACTTTGCTAAATGTACAGACAATGAGAAATATAAATACAACACCATTTATAAAAAAGTTGAGATGCTGTGCAGAATATAAATAAAAACAAAAAGTAGTGATGTGCAAATTATTTAAAACCTGTATTTGATTGAACATAGTACAAAGACAACACATCAAATGTTGAAACTGAGAAATTGTATTGTTTTTTCAAAAATATATGCCCATGTTGAATTTGATGGCAACAACATGTTTAAAAAAAAAAGTTGGGGCGGGGGCAACAAGTGGTAATTGGCAACAAGTTTGTCGCTGCATCCACAAATGCAAGTTAAAGCTCTACAATGCAAAGAAGAAACTGTACATAAACAGGATCTAGAAATGCTGCCGCCTTCTCTGGGCCTGAGCTCATTTAAAATGGGCTGAGGTGAAGTGGAAATGTTGTTAAAAGAAAAGTTGATGAAACACAGTGGTAAAAATGCCCCGTCCCAACTTTGTTGGAATGTGTTGATGGCATCAAATTCAAAATGTGATATTTTTCAAAAACAATAAAATTTCTCAGTTTCAACATTTGATATGTTTTCTTGGTAGTATTTTCTTTTAAAATATGGTTTACTTGATTTGCAGATCATTGCATTCAATTTTTATTAACATTCTGCACAGCAAAGGGGTTGCAAAACAGAAATAGTGGGAATTTAACAGAAAGTGTGAAACTGGCATGAATGTGACTGTAGCTATGTGTACAGCACATGACAACAGAATGTGTCAAAACTCTAAAAAAGAGAACTGTAGGGAGAGTATTTTACTCTCCCTATATTTTTATTGGTTAGAGGGAACCTGAGTGTTATTTTTTACTGTAGTGTTTATATAAAAAAGCAAAAGACTAAACTCAGACTTTTCATGTATACCAACAACAGGGTATGTATATATATATACACTGATTGATTTCCTGTTATGTATGCACTGAGTGAAGAAACCACCCTGATACCTGCAGGTTACTTAAATATTACATTCATACATTTCATTTATAATAACATAATTTCTGGGTCAGTACATAAACTCAATACAGAAATATAACATGACGGTTCCCCTCCACCAATATTTATCCATTTTATGAAGAACTCTGACATGAGCCAGCCAACCCCATGTAGAAGAACCACATTAATTTAGTCATGGCTACACAAAATGTAGGAAATATTTTCTGAAATTAAAAGATTTTTAATGAAGAAGTTCAGCTTTCATTTGCTGCTAGTTGGGTTCTCCTGGTGTTTGGTATGTCTGGGATGTATGCAGTGTGTGGATTTTGATTTTGAGACATTTAGGGGGGTTCAGACACTCCATGCCCATCTGTTTTTCACACATCGTAAATATGGCAGAGAGGAGATTTTGTGTTTTGCACATCTCTGATGTGTGTACTGTAAATTCTGTCCAAGCCAGAATGTGTAACTTTAGCTAGAACACTGTCATATCCTGTTCTCATGCACAGACACACAGCAATCAAATCATAACTCCAACTTTTTATTGGATTGTTCTGATAAATAAGGCTCAAATCTTCAGCCTCTATGAGATAAATGTGAAATCAGTCCAGTAGAAATCTCCCAGTCAGTTCTCTGCAGTATTTCAGATTAAAAAATGTCCATATCCAGATTCAGTGTTAGTGTGTATTAAAGCAGGATTTCCACCTGAAGTTCAGAGCATCCTCTTTGGTTTTAACTGTTCGAGAGATGATGTTGGACAAAACTGTTTAATATGTAAACAGCAGAGCATCTCGTATCCCATTGTACTGATGAGATGACAAAAGAAAAAAAGAATAAAAAGGAAAAATGATGAAGTTCTTAAATAAATCATATCCTTAAATAAGCGTCTGGTGATCCATTGTAATCCACTAGATCACCTTCAGAGGAAACATGTCACTTGCAACTATATCAGCATAAATAAACTCACTTCTTTCTTTCTTTCTTTCTGTGTTTCTTCTTTGGATCAGTCACATTCGGTAAAAGTTTGTTTTCTTTCTTTCTGTGTTTGTTCTTCTTTCTTTCTCCCTCTGTTCTCTTCCTGCTGATGGAGGTGAAGCTGGTTTTATTTGCTGCCATTCTGTCAGTTTGTTCGTCTCAGCTAAACGACTCTTTGTTGTACTCAAACACGGTTCCTGATGTGGAGAACGAGTTGCAGAGTTTGTGTAACTCTCTGGAGACACCTTTAGGACCGCAGCAGAACACGCCCACCTTCTTACTGCAAAACAAACACAAACAAACACCATCAGCTTCACACTTCACAGACAGTTCTTTAAGGGTTCTTTAGTAAAGACAGTGATTCTATATAGAACCATGAACCCTCATAGATCCATGCGCATGCTTAAATGGCTCTTTGCAGGGTTCTATACAAAACATTTTTCAATATGGTTCATATGGTAGAGTTCAGGTTTGACATTGTAACAACTGCCGATCCTTTTTGGAGTTATTATAGAACCATTTTCAAATAGGTTCAATATAATCCATTTATAATGATTCTCCATCAATCTGAACAACAGGAAATAGCATAAAACCCTCATCTGTGGGATCCGGCCCAATCTGGCAACAGTTGGTAAATCATTCCAAGCACTCACTGCTGATTGAATCGTCCTATCTCCTGAAAAAGGAGCTTCCACCTGGGTCGACCAATCACGAGGCGGGAGTTGAGGGGTTGATACTTTTCCTCTGTCAGGTTCTGCAGAGAAAAAGAGTTCCTTTATGGGAAGATCAGTGACATCAAATGTTCTTTAATCAAACTGATCAATTTAATTAAACTGATCAATTTAATCAAACTCAGCTGTGTGTTCACTTCACTGACAGTTCAGACAGAATTTAAAGAAGAAAGTTTTTTACACACCCAGCAGAAAGCAGTGTGTGTGTGTGTGTGTGTCTGTGTCTGTGTTTACCTGTAGTTCGTGTGTGTTGGTGAGGAAGAGACGAATATTTAGATAATCGGGACGATTTTCCTCCCACAGCTACAGAGAGAGAGAGAGAGAGAGAGAGAGAGGGAGGGAGTGTGTGAGAGAGAGAGAGAGTGAGAAAGAGAGAGAGAGCAAGAGAGAGAGAGAGAGAGACGAGAGAGAGAGAGAGAGAGAGAGAGAGAGACAGAGAGATATAGCAGAGAGAGTCCACTGTGTGCTTATATGTACAGCTGCATTATTAAACCAATCAGCAGAGGGTGCTGTAGGCCAACACAGACACACTCAGTTACCACCGTTCACACTCAGTTTTGCTAGTGTTCAGAAAGTGCACTCATCTCTCTGCTCTACATTCACAACGTACACAGTGAGGAGTAAAACTAAAATATTCATGATACAGTTTCAAATATTCTGCTTTTCACTCAGATTATTAAAACTTCAAAAAGAAATTAAGTTTGTACGAAGAATGTAAAATAGGAGCATATTTAAACATAAGTGTTGTATATCTGTGTGTGTGTGTGTGTGTGTGTGTGTGTGTTACCTTGTGATGGAGGCCACACAGCAGTTCAGCAAACCAGTACAAACACTGTAGGTCTCTGCACACCCACACAAAATACAGCCTCTGCAGCTTATACTGATGCCAGCCATCACTACAGGAGACACACACAGAGAACTAACACAGGCAACACACACAGGTAAAGAAATGGGTAATCTAACACAGGCAAATACACACAGGTAAAAAAAAAACAGGGAATCTCACACAGGCAAACACACAGGTAAAGAAACAGAGATAATCTAACACAGACAAACACACAAGTAAAGAAACAGAGATAATCTAACACAGGCAAACACACAGGTAAAGAAACAGAGATAATCTAACACAGGCAAACACACAGGTAAAGAAACAGAGATAATCTAACACAGGCAAACACACAGGTAAAGAAACAGAGATAATCTAACACAGGCAAACACACAGGTAAATAAACAGAGATAATCTAACACAGGCAAACACACAGGTAAAGAAACAGAGATAATCTAACACAGGCAAACACACAGGTAAAGAAACAGAGATATTCTAACACAGGTAAACACACAGGTAAAGAAATAGAGATAATCTAACACATGCAAACACACAGGTAAAGAAACAGGTAATCTAAAACAGGAAAACAGACACAGGTAAAGAAATGGGTAATCTAACACAGGCAAACACACAGGTAAAAAAACAGGGAATCTCACACAGGCAAACACAGGTAAAGACACAGAAATAATCTAAAACAGGTAAACACACAGGTAAAGAAATAGAGATAATCTAACACATGCAAACACACAGGTAAAGAAACAGGTAATATAAAACAGGAAAACACACACAGGTAAAGAAAAAGAGATAATCTAACACAGGCAAACACACAGGTAAAGAAACAGGTAATATAACACAGGAAAACACACACAGGTAAAGAAACAGGTAATATAACACAGGAAAACACACACAGGTAAAGAAAAAGAGATAATCTAACACAGGCAAACACACAGGTAAAGAAACAGGTAATATAAAACAGGAAAACACACACACAGGTAAAGAAAAAGAGATAATCTAACACAGGCAAACACACAGGTAAAGAAACAGGTAATATAAAACAGGAAAGCACACACAGGTAAAGAAAAAGAGATAATCTAACACAGGCAAACACACAGGTAAAGAAACAGAATGAATCTATCACAGGTAAATCCATGCAGGTAATGAAAAAGAGGTAATCTAACACAGGAAAACACACAGGTAAAAAAAACAGAAGGAATCTATTACAGGTAAACACACACAGATAAAGAAACAGAGAGAATCTAACACAGGTAAATTCACAGAAGTAAACTAGCACAGGTAAAGAAACACAGTTACATGCACAGAGGTAAACTAACAGATAAAAAACACAAGCAAACACACAGAGGTAAACTGATGCAGGTAAAGAAATACAAGAAATGCACAGATGTAAAGTAACACATGTAAATAAACACAGGTAAATGCCCAAAGGTAAACTAACACAGAAGTAAAGAAACCCCAACAAATAAACAGACATAAACTAACAGGTATAAAAAAAGAAACAAAATCAAACTAACCCAGGTAAAGAAATAGGTACACATATACGTGTATACAGTGTATGAAATCCCCCCTGGTATTTGGGGTCCCGTGCTGTCTGGCTGCTAACTCACTCACCATACTGGCGCTGATGCTTCAATGGCAGTAAAATGTTTGTTTTATCAGTTGTTCTTCTGTAAACGCTCTGTTCTAGTTTGGTAAGGCGCTTTCCTCACACTAACTGAGATCTTACTCATCTCCTCAGGGACCCTCCAGAATTTTGATTTTGAGAACTTCCAAGAGGAATTCAAGAGCTTTATTAGGGGGTCCTAGACCCCCAGGACCCCCTGTATTCTGCACCTTACATGTACAGTTAAATAACCAGGTGTATTGTAATACTCACAGCAGAGCGTGCAGGATGCTGGCGAAAGGTGTAACTCCGATTCCTCCGGCCACACACACACTCACTTCATAATTAAACACTTCCTCTGATGGAGTGCCGAATGGACCGTCCACATACAGCCTGGGGCGGGACAACATGAGACAGGACCAATCAGCACACAGCATATAACAGCCAATCAGTCAACCAATGTTGAATATTTTTTTTTCCATAGTAACGAATGGCAGAATGCTCACCATCATGAAACTTAATCATTTTTATAAACCTCTTATTCTACCCTATTATATTACAAACTTCACCATAACAACAGTTTAGCAAATACTATCATCAAAAAATACCCTAGCCTATCAACCACCTGGGACACCATAGCAACCACCTAGCAGCGTCCTATCAACCATACAGCCATAATAACCAACCAACACCCTTGCGATCATGCACAATACCACCATAGCAATTAAACAGCAATATCCTATAAACCACCAAATATACCATCACAACCACCTAACAACTCCAAAGTAACCACCTCCAATACTGTAGCAACCACATAGCAACCAGCTGGAATACTATCAGAGTTACCATAGCAACACTAAACAACACCAGAGTAACCTGAGTAATCTTAGAAAAAGCTGTAACCCAATCAGCTTAGTTCATATCCACATAAGAACCACATATATCAAAAATTCCAATCTGGATTCAGACCACAGTGGAGCGGAGGGATGCCAAATTGTTTCAGGGTGCTCCCGTATCTGTGTGCCCTTTTGGTTCTCTCCTTTTAGTTAAGCTGTTATAGTCAGATCTCCTGGAGTCGTTAGCCACACTCTGGAAATGATTTACTTATTATTATACATACACCCATACAGAACTAAACTAACTCCATCTCCCTACCTTTTTCCGAGTAAACGACTGCCCACCTGTCCGGCCGGACACTGATGGACGATTGTCTGTCAAGCTCTCCTGCTACCCGCTCCAGACCAGTTGCCCACGCCCCAGTCACCGCCACTTGCCCAGCTACCGCCACCTGCCTTGGACTAGCTGCCCACCCTACACTGAAGTGGACTCCTAACTATTACTACTACTACTACTACTACTACTATTAATATTAGTAGTATAATAATTTTGTAGGTAGTTTGACCAGAGGAGGATGGGTCCCCGCTTGTGAGCCTTGGTTCCTCCCAAGGTTTCTTCCTCAGCTCTGAGGGAGTTTTTCCTTGCCACTGTCGCCCCTGGCTTGCTCACCTGGAGGATTTACATTTCATGTTAAAACTTTGTTCTAAACGGATTTCTGTGAAGCTGCTTTGTGACAACATCAGTTGTAAAAAGCACTATACAAATAAATTTGACTTGACTTGACCCTAGCAACCACCTGCCAACAGCCTCACAACTAGCAATACACAGTAACTGCCTAATTACTTAACACCTAGACAAAGCCGGAGAATTCCCAAAGCAGCGCATCAGGAATTTCACCTCTGTAGCTCTGAATTTGCCTGTTTCACTTTACCCTGCGGCTGCTGGGTGGGTTTACCAGCTGATTTACCCCCCCACCCCACTGTCAATCAGTGTGTATTATTACATTACATCACATTATTAATGTGTTATATAACTTTACAGTCTATCAGCACTCAGCAAACAAATCACACTACAGTCAACCAGCAGAGGGACAGACACCACAGGACACCACAGTGACATCATCTTAACAATGTCCTCTCACAGGGTGTGACATCATCTTAATCCCCTCTCACAGGATACTGTAACAAAAAATCTTAAAAAAACAATAATAGAAGCCAAAGGAAGAAAACACACACACACACAAACACAGACGCTGATACACATACACACACACATACACACACACTGATACACACACACACACAAACACACACACATAAACACACACACATGCATACTCACACCCACACAAACACATACACACACTCACACACACACACACACACTGATACACACACACAAACACACACACACTGATACACACGCACACACACAGTTCTCATATTTTGATCTCAGGGGGCAGTAGAGGTCAGCAAGTCATGACCTGTCACCTCTCTGTAATTCCACACTGTCACAGACAATAATGTCAACCGCACACACACGCACACACACACACACACACACACACAGGGACATACTTGGGGTATCTGCGCTGATGCATCATGGGAAGAATCTCTGAATGTTCCATCTCAGGAAACAGCAGCTGGGAAAAACACTCTAACAGAGAGAGAGAGAGAGAGAGAGAGAGAGAGAGAGAGAGAGAGAGTTTGAAAACACTTTTATTGAGACAATCAAAAAACTACAACCCTAACAAAAAAGATCACTCAGAATCTCACTTAGGATCTGCATATTAGAGAAAAGATAAAAAATAAGAAAGAGGAAAAAACAGTGCAGACAATCAGGCTGTCAACCATAAATTGCCTCCTTCATCAGCTGTACAGAGGACTTCATTTATTCCCCAAATGCTCATGAATTCTGCCAGTTTATGTACCTCCATTCTCAGCCATCAAACCCAAGAACACAGCTAGCACACTCACCACTCCCTGACCAACATATGGTTCTTTCCCATCTTCCAGATGGTTAGATTTGCTGTACCAAATAAAAACATCAGCAACACTGAGACAGTTTTCCACACTGCTGTTTATTTAGGCCCAAAAATAAACAGCTGAAAGGAGAAAACCTCCCCCGACGACTAAAACCACTCAGTTAACGAGGAGAACAGATCACCCAGCCAAGCACACAAACAGGTAACAAAGGGATTCAGTCTCAGAACAAAAGAAATAACCCTCCCCAACACCTGGATCGAGGTGCACCCGATGTCTATTGCCCCAGGCACAATCCTCCATCAGAGGTCTGCCCTCCATTTAACAACTGGGCACTTATACAGGACCCACCAGCAGCCTTTGGGGGAGAAGTTGGTGCCAAAGATCTCAGACCACCTGGTAGATATAACTCCTTCTAGAAAGCGGGTACCCCATCATCCCCACCGGTCCCTGACCTACACATCGAGCCTCACTCTTATCCCAGTGAACTTTGGCAGAAGAAGCCTTCTCATACAAATTGAGGAACCTGGACATCTCGACTGTTTTTGCTAAAAATTGTTACATCGTTGATATAGGCAGAAAGCACAGCTCCTGGACCCTTGAGTCCTCGTGTAGCAAGAAAGCCAGCTAGTCTCTTCCAAAGTCAACCAAGTAGCGATTTCACAGCTAAACTATATAGTTGACCTGATTGAGGACAGCCTTGCCTAATACCCCTTGTAACTGGGGTTGGTCTGCTCAACCTACCCCCCACTTTGACCATACATGCAGCACTAAATGCCAAAAGCCTAAAGCACATTTAAAAGGTTCTGATGATCAACACGATCAAAGGCCTTCTCTTGATCAAGAGAAACCAGCCCAACACTTTCATCATAACCCTTACAGCAATCCAATACATCTCGCACAAGGAACAGGTTGTCCATTATTGATCTATGAGGAATGCAGTAAGTCTGGTCCCTGTGCACTATTAAAGAGAGGTAATTCTGAAGCTTATTAGTTAAGAATTTATAGTCTTATAATCCGTAGTTAAAAGAACAACTGGTCTGCAATTCTTATTCTATGCAATAAAGATAACATAGCATGGTGACATGAACCAGGTGAAACCTCTTCACTGACACTTTCAAAGATCACTTCATAAAAATCACCCCAATACAGTCCCAGAAACGCTTATAAAAGTCAGAGGGCAGGCCGTCAATGCCTGGAGACCATCCAGTGTTGAGCTGTCCAACTGCAGCAGTGAGTTCTTACAGAGTCAGATGAGAGTCTAGCTAAGCTCTGGTTTCAGAGTCCAGTTGTGGGAGTCCTTGAAGAAGCTGTGCAACACAGTCAGAGTCACAGAGTTCTGCAGTGTAAAGAGCAGAATAAAAATCCACTGCATGTTTACGCATGTCTGTGATGTCAGTAGATACTCGTCCATCCGGAAGGCGAAGACAGACCCTCTGCTTGTGTTGTGCTACTGAACATTCCAAATGAAACAAAGAAGGCACTCGGAGCATCCATGTCTGCAAGTGTAGTAGAACGGGATCTCACCAGGGCCCCCTTCACCCTCTCACTCAAGTAGGCACTGAGCTCCTTCCTCCTCTGCTGCAACTTCCCCAACATAACAGGGTAATGAGTAGCAGTCAGTCCAAGCTCCAGAGAGCGTATCTCCCTCTCAAGAGCCTGGACAGTCTGCATTGCTCTTCTACTTGAATTAGCAGTGTACTGTTGACAAAACATTCTTATCTGTGCTTTGACAGTTTCCCACCACTGTCTCAAATTTTTAAAAGTACCATTTTCATTCTTCCACCCGTCCCAAAAACACATAAACCTCACAAATCGTCATCATGCAACATCTTCACATTAAAATGCTAATATGAAGGTATTCTAGAAAAACATGACAAGCTCATCATGACAGAAACCAAGTGGAAACCTCAGTGATTCTACCGCTAAAATGTGTAGATACATGTATTCGTTCTAGCCGAGCAGCACTAATTCTGCAGTCACAGACCTCAAACCATGTTTACTGTCTGGCTACAGGATTCTTTACTCTCCCCATGTCCAACAACGTGAACTCTTTCAGGATCTTAGACAAGCACACAGAAGAGTGAAAAGACAGTGAAATATGAAAAACAGAATGAAACTGGAAATTCAATTAAAAACAGGAAACACAGGAAAGTGTGTGTGTTTTAGATGTGTGTGTGTTTGTGTGTTTATGTGGAGGTACTGTGCTGTAGTTATTACTGATCTTCATGTCTTTGTTTATTTTTGACTAAATTAACATATTTAATCAGATGCGTGTGTTTGTTATGTTAAAGGTGAAGTGCTGGTGTGTGTGTGTGTGTGTGTGTGTGTGTTAAGATGTGTGTTTGTGTGTTTAGATGTGTGTGTTTGTTATGGTGAATGTGAAGTGCTTGTGTGTGTGTTCTCACCGGTCCAGTCTCCAACAACTCGAATATGAATTCCAAATGTCTCTTTGTTCTGTGTTGGACACTGAAAACCGAAAACAGAGTGAGTCACACAGAGTACAGTTACAGAGTGAGAGAGAACAGACAGACCCCTGGGGTGGGGTGGGAGGTAACACTGTCTGCCAACAGGAGATCAGAGTGTGTGTGTGTGTGTGTGTGTGTCTGAAGCACGATTACATCATCTACAAACACAATCACAGTGTGTGTCTCAGCCTCTTTTGGAAAATGTAGTAAAAGTGTACAAACATTGGTTTAACACTCTTTTTTATACATCAAAAAGTGCAATATTTTGATTAAAATCAAGTAAAATAGAGTTTTGGGTGGAGGTCAGTGTTATTACTGTGTTATTGTTATATGTTATTGTCAGTATCCACATCAGTAAATGGTAGCTGTTACAAGTAAATTCCGAGCAGCCAGCAGAGGGCACTCTGGGGATTCCCAGCACTGACAAGCTTAAAAAAGGACACTAAGTTCTCAACTGTAATTAACCATGATTTCCATACCAGGCTGAAAATAATAATCGCATGTTTGCATTTATCAGCAACATATCATGCATCCCTAGACAATTACAGTGTCTATCTGTTGAAAATATTGTTGAAAAACATTTATTTTAACATTTTCTTCCCCAAAACAATGAACGTAATACAGTTACAAACACAGCACAAATGTCCAAATTCTCTTAGAGGTGATTTGAAAGTCACATAGACTCACCGCAGTTAGAGTGAACGCATGGTTCTCAAAGGATGACACACTCGGGCAGTTCAGTAAGATGTACTGAGAACACAAACACACACACACAAACACACACAACACACGAACACACACACAACACACAAACACACACATGTATACAGTTAGAATTTTACCCAAATCAGATCATTGAAGTTCAATAGTTCAGCAAAACACCTGATTCTCCCAGTTTCCTCCCTTTCAACAAATACAGTCAACATGTTTGGTGTAAAAAACTCTAAAAAATGGTTCTTCAAGGGTTCTTTATTAAACGCAATGCTTCTATTTCTATTTGGAACCATGTGTGTTATATAGAAACATTTGCAAATGGTGGTGGAATGGTTCTTCAGATTAATAGAGAATATGCTGTACAGTATTTGGGTTTCTATAGCACCAAAAAGTGTTCAAGCTTGACATCATAACAATAGCAGAACCCTTTTTGGTGCTATAAAGAACTATTTTCAAAAAGGCTCCAGATCAAACCATTTACAACACATTTTTCATCATGTGAAGAACAATTCCACTATGCAAACAACCATTTAAGCATGAAAAGGCTCTACATAGAACTCATAGTTCTAAGTGGAACCATTCCCTTTACTAAAGAGCCTTGGAAGATTCATCTTTTTTAAGAGTGTAGCACTATGAGGCTAATGTAGCTAACAAGTAATGGAAGTTTATACTCCACCAATTAGCATGATGCTAACTACACACCTAAATGGTCACACACTTTTCTCAAACATGTTGGTGAAACTGGTTTCCTATTCTCCAGCTTCTTATTTTCTTTACTCATTTTCCAGAAAATAGCCACTGGCCCATTAACAGTGGAACGAAAACTTCAAATAAGGATCTGGGAAACCCGAAGCCATCTTCAGCCTCATAGCATGCAGAGGTGTTCAGTATTTCTAATAGACTTGATAATGTGGTTTCTGACACTGTATGACTCACTGTTATCTATAAAGATGGAGTAAAGTACATTAGAATGTCTAAAAACAATAGCAACCACCTGGAAGGCAGAGTTTTCTGCTTTGCTGAACTGTTAACTCGACTCAGCCGAGAGCGCTGCAGCAAATAAACGGTAGTTAGTTCTACGTGGTAAGTTGGTGAAGCTCACCTGTCCAGGCCGAGCCTTAAACCCACTCTTCAGCATGCGCACCTCGATGACATCACAGGGGTGCCTAACGACGGAAACTACAGTGACCGGAGCGCTGCCCCTGATACAGCGATACAGCCTTTCCACACAGTACAGGCAGAGCGGGGCCGACACCCACAGCCACGTCTACACACACACATAAAAAACAAACACAAATGTCCAGCAAACCTCACTCACCACTTACACACATTTAAACTGACTCTACAGCATAAAGAGGACATTTTACAGGTTTCAGACCTACAAAGTGAGGACCTGACATCCGATTAGCTGAAATACTTAAGAAATGATATGAAAGTAATGTAGAGAGACCAAATGACCCCATATGAGAGCAGCTCTGTGGTCAGAAACTGACCATTCATGAAGAGCGAGAGAACCGCTAAGACAAACTGTGCGCTAACAGTCTCTGACTGTACTCCAGCATGATGGAGCTATGAGGTGGGGGTTTCTGATAAAGTGGGCCACATAACATATAAAACACATTATTAAACAAACCTGAGGAAAGTGAGGCTGAAAGTGAGCGTCTTCCCTGCACACAATTATTGAAGTTTCCTTTGACCCCTCCTCTGTTTCTCCCTCTGGCTCCTGATTGGACCACATGTCTGAGCTTGCTTTTGTTTGATTGACCCATATGCAGCCAGGTGGGTGGGCTTCCACATTTGACTGGTACTTTACAGCCCCTCTGTAAAGCAGGGAAATATTACATGTGCACGTAATATTAATATATATATATATATATATATATATATATATATATATATATATATATATTCCACTGTCAGTTAAGAATGTTTTTCCTTCTCTGTAAAGTTCTGGAGATACGAGGTTTATATACGTGTGTGTGAAGGAGAGAGAGAGTGTGTGTTTCGGTGAACGTACCCGACCACGTGCACCATCAGTATAACGTAGAAGAGGATGAAAAGGTTGTGAGTGTACCAGAAAATCTCATAGTTACAAACCCTGCAGAGACAGAAACCAACACAGAGCCCAACGTTTAGTATGGAGTCCATATTAAACTGAACTCACAACTCAGTAAGCAGCTCATCAGGACAAAAGCAGAGGAGAAAGACTGAAACTGCAAATCTGGCAACGCTGCATGTCAGGAAAAGAACTTGTAAGTGAAACACATGCGTGTGGAAAACGAGCAGTGTTTCTGGTTGCCGTAGCGATGCTGCAGCTTAAAATCCTGCTGTTAGTGCAGTTTGACTGTAGCAGCTGTTTTCTGTTCTATGTTGTTTCACTGTTTCAGGAGCTGCATCGTCATACAAGTTTTCATAGAAACTACAGATGATGTTCTATTCCGAAGTTTCGCCGCTGACGCAGGACTATAAAAGCCCACAGAGCTGCCGACCTCAGTTTTTTGTTGAGCGACAATATAAATCAGTATTTATAGTGAAGGTGAATCTAGCCATCATTCACTGTGTTCAGCTTAGCTCAGGAAGGCCTGAGTCAGACTATCGCTGACGGCCGAGGAGGCGAGACGTAGCTGAGCCTAGAGCGAAATGTTAGACCAAAACCTTGTTTGTTCAGCGTGGCTGGGGCCGAGTACAGCCTTTAATAAAGCACAGAGACGTGTGCAGTAAACTGTGGTTCTTTAAAAGCGCTGAACGCTACGTTATTTTAACCTCCTCTTATGTGTGTAATATAGCAGCGTTACAGATAAACAGCTCAGCCAGCCAGGCTAAAGTAGAGCCTAAACTAGGGGGTCGTCTAGTTTAACACACTGTTACAGCTAAGACCCCCAATAGTACACAATCAGTCCATATCCCCTCATATACATTCATAAAAAGATTGTTTTAACTTTCTTTTCACAGATTCATCAGAAATCGATGTCATGTGAACAAAATATATTTCAGTTTTATCACTCTGATATTCGCTGTTCTACTTTGTGTTCTAGAATACACTTTCCAGTGTTTGACTCTGAGCTACTGTTTATGTATTTAGGTTGGAAATCGCATCTGATTTAATTGTAAAATTATGTTGAATTAATTTCATTGTTTACGTTTTTGCTGTTTTTGTTTTTACATTAAAACTTACAGAGAAGTCTCAACAGATTCCAACCTGTATACTGAATGGGCATGTAATGTAAATGTACTTACACTTTAAAAAAGGTTTTTAAAGAGTTCTTTAGTAAAGACAGTGGTTCTATGTAGAACAATTAACTCTCAAAGAACCATTTGCATGATTAAATGGTTCTCTGCATGGCAGAATCGTTCTTCAGATTAATGGAGAATGTGTGGTATGTGGTTCTATACAGGCACCAAAAAGCATTCTACTGTTACAAGCTTGACATTGTACACAACAGAAAAACTGTTGCTATATACAACTATTTTCAAAAAGGTTCCATATAGAACCATATACAACATGTTCTCCATCAATCTGAAGAACCATGTCACCAGTCAAAGAAGTATTTAAGCATGCAAATGGTTCCTTGAGTGTTTATGGCTCTATATAGAACCAGTGTCTTTACTAAAGAACCCTTGAAGAACCGTCTTTTTTAAAAGTGTTGTTAACTACGTTATTTTCTAAGTACGTAACTACAGGAAACAGTAACGTATATCAGAGTGAGGAAGGGCTCAGAGGGTTAATCAGGGCCACCTCGCCTCTCCAGGCTCTGAGAGTATGTGGTGTTTTAAAGCCCTCTAAAAGGCGGAGACTGGCTGAGAGCCGAATGTCCTGTCCATTCAGAGTCCACTCACTCTGCCTTTGAACCAGTGAAAAGCCTCAGGCCAATAAAGACAACACTTCAATCACAGTCCAGCTCACTCAAAGAGAAAGACCATCCTAGCCCATCAGGAAAGACTCTCAGAGTCAATCATGCTGTAATTATAGTGGAGTGGAGGGAGAGGGCCTGGGGTCAGCTTTGGGTCAGACGGCTATTTACTGGTGGCCTGAAAAATCAGCCGAGACTGCAGCTGTACTGCTAGCAACAACGGCGTTAGCAACAACCTTTCAGGTTTTTCTAGAGTCATTCAAAACAATCTTAAAATGTTTCAGAGACATTAGCAATGACAGAGGCGTTAGCAACAGCTTTTAAAGATATTCTAGAGAGACTGGCAAGAAAGGATTGTTAACTATGATCTTTCAAGCTTTTCTAGTTGTGTTAGTATCAGTCTTTAAAAATTTTCTAGCAAAAACAGAGGCATTAGCAAAAACCTTTAAATGTTAGCAGTGATTTTTAAAGCTTTTCTTGAGGTGTTAGCAACTGATTACTAGAAGGAAAAGCTTTTCTGGAGACAAAAGAGGAGTTAAAAACAATCTTCAAAGATTTTCTAGAGACATTAGCAACAACAGAGGCTTTAGCCAAACATTTCAACTTTTTATAATGTACAGAAAAGATCTATACATGTCAGTATCTTTCAAATCAGGCCTCAGACACCACACTGAGCATTTATTTGTGTTATAATGGTTGTTATTGTGTGAGACATTTTGGTGAATATATTGTGTTACTGTGTGTGAAACTTTCCTGCATAAAAAAAAAAAAAATCAGTGAATTTTTTTTTCTTTCAGTTTCTGTTTTAATGTTTCACACTGAATATTTGTGTTTAATAACTTGCTGACCCTCATTTCAATCAAAATTCAATCAAAATAAATAAAAATGAGGACAACTGTCCACAGCACATGGCTAAAGAAACTGTTGTTTTTGGAGAAATTTTAAAACAGGATGCAAGAACTGAAAGATCATAGGTGAAGTGATAAAATGTGAGGAGAAGAAAAGGATGAGAAGGAGAAGACAGGAGAAAGCAGGGAGGTAAATGAGAGGAGAACGTCACCGTATACTGTAAGAAGAAGCTGTAAACATCAGGAACAAAATGAGGACCAATAAAACTCCAGTGATCCCAGGAACTGACAGTGTGGGGACACAAACATCAATTAATCATTAATCATTAAGCAGATCAATCAGCCGGAGCTCCCTCAGCACCGCGAGTGTTTCTGCATGGCTGTTAATGCACTGTGTGGAATCTGATTGATTGATTGATTATCGATGTAATTCCCCAGATTCCCGCAGACATGTCTGACTGAAGACTCTCAGTATGAAGGTAACAGAAACAGCTCGCCGCTCGGCCCGGTCCGTCAGCAGGGTCAGTTGAGGAGGATCAGAACCAGACTGGGTCACTGAGGGAGCTCCAGCTCCAGCCAATCACAGAGGAACTTTCACTGCACACTGCAGATTCACACTGGATTAAAATCAGATACTTAATCTCAGATCAGGAAACAGCTGCTGGACTCACCTGTGGTCAGGATGAGAACACGGGGATCCTGAAAAACACACAGTGAGTCTTTAATGTCTGTCCAGTTCAGGATGAAACGGAACTAACTGAAAATCAGACTGTTTCAGAGTAAAGCTGAACACTGCGTATGTGAGAGCTGTGTGTTACTGTGTGTGTTACTTTGTGTGTATGTGTTTTTGTGTGTGTGTGTGTGTTTTAGTGTGTGTGTGTGTTTTACTGTGTTAGCGTGTGTGTGTGTGTGTTTTTGTGTGTGTGTGTGTGTTTTAGTGTGTTAGTGCGTGTGTGTTTTTGTGTGTGTGTGCGTGTGTTTTAGTGTGTTAGTGCGTGTGTGTGTGTGTGTGTATACCTGTCCCTGGTGTTGTGCTAAGTTCAGGGCGGGGAAATCGTCTGAGTACCTGACTGAAAATCTGACAGCATTGACCAGGTGAGCACTGACATGAACAACTGCACACACACACACACACACACACAGAGACACACACACACACAGAGAGAGAGAGACACACACACACACACAGAGACACACACACACACACAGAGAGAGAGAGACACACACACACACACAGAGACACACACACACACACACACACACATTAATTATTAATAATTCACAGTGCACAGATGCACTTCACACACAGAGCCGTGAGGACTGTGTATGAGTGTAAGTATTGATTATGTATTAATAATCATAAACTGATCAATTTAAAGGGAAACTGCGATGTGAGAAAGTATTCAGACCCCAGACTAACAGCGTCAATGCTGACATGAAGCTGAAGGCTGAGCTCTGAGACCCAGCTCACTTTCTGCAGCATTACTTTGGTGTTTCCTCCCCCCTCCTCTGCCTCCTCCTCCTCACCCCCCCTCCCGCTTCCCCCTTCCTCCTCCCAACCCCAGAGCAGTGTGACTGTATGCTGACTGTATGCTGTAAGAATGTAGACTTACAGAGCAGAGCTGTCTGATCCAACAGCTGATAAGGTCTCTTTCTCGCTCTCTCTCTGTTTCTCTTTCTCTCTCCCTCTCTCTCTCTCTCTCTTTCTCTCTTTCAGACCCCCCCCCGCCTCTCTGGGTCACTCTCTCTCTCTCTCTCTCTCTCTCTTTCTCTCTTTCAGACTCGCCTCTCTGGGTCACTCTCTCTCTCTCTCTCTCTCTCTCTCTCTCTGTGTCTCTCTCTGTTCTCTCTCTCTCTCTCTCTCTCTCTGGGGGCTGTATTGTGTTTATGGTGTTGTTTATTGGCTGTGTGCTATGTTGTTGCTGTGGTAACAGGATGTCTCTGAACTAAGCGCTCTGTAATTAGAACAAGACCTCAATGTCCTGAGACAGGAAGTAATGACGGGACGGGAGGGGGGGGGGCAACCCTGTATCACTTAACGCTGGGGTCTCCCTCTACACACACACACACACACACACACACTCACACCTGTCAGCTGGAAAAATGCAGCTGTACTTTTAGCCTGAATTAACCCTCATTACTTAATTACAGTGTTAAACTCTTAATATTCAGTATCTACCATGAATTATTCAGTATCTACTATGAAGTAGTGTGTAGTTTGTAGTAGGTGCGCTGTAGTTTCATGCGCAGATTGTAGTAAGTATGCTGTAGGGCAATGTATATTTTATTGTAGGTATGCTGTACTTTGATGTGTAGTTTATTGTAGATACACTGCAGTTAGATGTGTAGTTTGTAGTAAGTATTCTGTGGTTTCATGTGTAGTTTGTTGTAGATGCACTGTAGTTTGATTTAGCTCTGGTAGTTTGATATTTCCTGGCTGGTTATCGCTCATATCAATAATATTTATTGACTGTTGGAGACAGAGGTAATCAGCTGTGGTTAGTTTTTGGTCAATATGGTTAATATTATGATATTGATCCAGTTATGAACCATGAGTTACTGACCTGAGAGGATGCAGATGGCCACTCCGCAGGCCATGTGGAAGGTTTTACTCTTATCCAACAACCGCCGAGCTTTTCTACTGTTCACCTGAAACAACAGCATCTCATTAATGTCCTTTTTTCTCCAATATCCTCCTGAGTTTGTTCTTAAACGTGTTCTTGAGAAAGGTCCTAAAAAAGTGTATGTCAGATTCATGACATGTTCTTTTACATTTCGGGTTATTCATTTGTCACTGTGATTGTGTTTGATATGAATATAATAAACAGAATTCTCAAATTCACAGCCTTATTTTTACATTTGGTGTTATTTTAACATTCACTCTTACCCGCTGTGTTCCTCTCAGTGCGGTCAGTACAGATCTGCACATGGGCAGCAGCACCAGGCTGCAGTTCAGGTTCAGAACGGACGCTGACGCTCGGCTGATGCACAGTCCTAGCTGGACAAACACACAGAGGGGTTAGATCTGCAGATATTGATCTTCAGTAAAACACAGAAAACATGGAGAGACTCTTTCAGTTATTCTGCTTCTAAACTGTGGAGCTCAGTTCAGCTTTTATTAGACAATCGAGCTCAGAGCTCACTTTTAATAAACATCTGAAAACGCAGCTCTTTAACTCAGCGCTTCAGTAAAACTCTATGGCTCTTTGGTCTTTATCTTGTGTTATCGTCTTATATGATTTTACTTTAATACATTATTATTATTATCACCCCCTACAGGCCTGGAGGACACCTGGTACAAAATGCTCAAACACTGAAATACTCAAAGCAGAACATCACCATCACATTCAGTACCTCATCACTGTCGGAGCAGGATGTCACTGTTCAGGAGAAACATCCTGATACTTGTAATGGAATTTAATATAAAAAGATTTTTCCAAGTACTTTTGTAATTTTTTTGTAGTACAACCCCATTTCCAAAAAAGTTGGGACGCTGTGAAAAATGTAAATAAAAACAAAATGCAATGATGTGCAAAACATTTAAACCCTATATTTAATTGAAAATTTTGTTGTTTTTTGAAAAATATTTGCATTTTGAATTTGATGCCAGCAACACGTTCCAAAAAAGTTCAGACGGGGGCAACAAAAGGCTGGTAAAGTTGTGTAATGCTAAACAAACACCTGGTGTTTAATTGGCAACAGGTCAGTAACATGAAAGGGTATAAAAGAACATCTCAGAGAGGCTTTCAGAAGTAAAGATGAGGAGGGGTTCACCACTCTGTGAAAGACTGCACCATCAAATAGTTTCTAGATCAGGATCCAGAAACGCAGCCACCTTCTCTGGGCCTGAGCTCATTTAAAATGGACTGAGGGGAAGTGGAAAAGTGTCCTCTGGTCCGACGAATCAACATTTGAAATTCTTTTTGGAAATCATGGACACTGTGTCCTCCGGCTGAAGACCACTCAGTTTGTTATCAGTGCACAGTTCAAAAGCCAGTGTTCATGATGGTATGGGGGGCATTAGTGCACGTGACATGGGTGACGTGCACATCTGTGAAGGCACCATTAATGCTGAACGATATATACATGTTTTGGCAACATATGCTGCCATCCAGACAACGTCTTTTTCAGGGAAGGCCTTGATTATTTCAGCAAGACAATGTCAAACCACATTCTCCATGTATTACGGCAGCATTGCTCCGTATTAAGAGTCTGGGTGCTGAACTGATCTGTCTGCAGTCCAGATCTGTCCCTAGTGATATCATTTGGCACATTATGAAACGAAAAATATGACAAAGGAGACCCTGAACTGTTGATCAGCTGAAATCCTGTATCAAACAAGAACAGAAAACATTTCTCTTTCAAATCTACAGCAGTGTCTCCTCAGTTCCCAAATGCTTACAGTGTGTTGTTAAAGAAGAGGTGATGAAACACAGTGGTAAACAGGCCCCCGTCCCAACTTTTTTGGAATGTGTTGTCGGCATCAATTTCAAAATGAGCATATATTTTTCAAAGAACAATAAAATTTCTCAATGTCAACATTTGATTTGTTGTCTTTGTAGTATTTCCATTGAATATAGGGTTTAAATGATTTGCACATCATGGAATTTTGTTTTTATTTGATTTGTTTTTATGTTTTTTATTTTATTTTGCACAGCGTCCCAAATTTTTGGAAATGCGGTTGTAAATTCAATTATCATGAGTTTACTCATTACTCAAATCCCCCCCCACCCCCGCCCCCCTGCCAGACTATGAGCCCTATCAAACAGTGCCCCCCCTCCCAGCCTTGGGGGGTCAGAGGTCTGACTGGGGGGTCCTAGTCTGTTGGTTATTAATGAGTAAACTGGGGAGGAACTGAGTAAAAATCCATGAAACAATGTTAGCGATTTCAGATTACACTTTCATGTTGTTTTTTTTAAGTGAGCTCAACATAAACTGAAAAGCAGTATTAAAAGTTTTCCTCTTCTCAAAAGGAGAAATCTTGAGTAAAAACAAAAAGCTTACATGATTTTTATTTTTTATAGTGATTTTTCATCCTTTTTAATTCTCTTTATTTTTGCATATTCACCAGATTGGATTTTTTGTGACTGTACAGCATTTAGAGTGTCTGTATTTTACATTTTCATAAGGTAGAGTAAGATGAATTTGACAGTAAATACTGTTTAACCCATCAGCTTCATGTTTGGTGCATTTGTTAAATGAACTGTGCTCTTCTAAAGTTTCATTTATGCTGCTGTGTTGAATCAAAGCAGAATCTATGCCGTCGCCCAGGCCACTGTGAGTGTTTACACTTGTGTGTTGGTGTGTTTGTGTTTACACCAAATGTTCTTTCTGAATACATCTTTGTGAAATTTTTACAATCAGATACGAGTCTTCATCCTCTAAACAGATCTAAACAGCAGCTGGAACCAAGTCTGTACTGCTTGTACTTCGTCCAAATCTCAACTGAATTTAAAATGGCGGTGAAGAACGGAAACTTGAAAATGCGTAGGAGGAAATGTGATGATACCAAGTGGACCAGTCACAACTGCTGTGATCTGCGTCGGCGCGTCGTGTAGTTACATTCCTGGGGGTGTGCATTGGGCTATAGTGTAGATTCGACAAAGAAGCATAAACTGGCCTTTAGTGTTAGAAATATTGTGTTAAGCACTTCTCAGACAAGAGAAATATGCATGTAAACTTAGATAAGATACCAATTTTCATTTGAATAGATTCTAAATGAGAAACTATTATTGCTATTACCAAAGTGTAATGACATATGAATAAATATTAAACCTTTCATAGATCTGATGTACATTAGTAAGACATAGAGAGCTAAAATTCTTAATTTTAAGGTAAACATTGAGGCCAAGAAATTGATGAGGATAAAAGGCTATTGTTAGATTGCGTTCACTCTGTACTGGACACTACTGTGTTACTTCATCTTTACTGTCCCTGTGAGATAAGATTACACAAGTCTGAGATGGTCAATCAGGAGCATTTCCATAAAACCGGGGCTTTGATTGAGACGGTAAAGCATCACAAGGTCACCACACCTCCATGTTTGAGTGCTACAGTGATGTTCTTACTCTGGAATGCTGTTTGCTTCACACCAGACATAACGAAACTAAAGGTTCACTTCTGACTCATCTGCCCTCCGTCGCACGCTCTCCTGGCATCATCTGCATCTTTCCAGATCAGATACACATCTGTTCAGCCGTCCAAAGACTTTTCTAAGATCTTTGAGTAAAATCATCAGAACACCCAAAGAACCACATGCCAAAAAGCTTGAAGTTTTCTGGGTGTTCCATCTGACTCTTGAGGTGGTGTGACTCAGAGAAATTCCTCAGAATGTTCACTATTGTTCTCGAATTGGACACTCTGAGGTTCTTGTCCCAGAACAAATACGGCTTTGTATCCTCTCCAGATTTGAACAGTGGTTTCTTCAGGAAATCCTTTGTCCACGGCGTAATCAGCCTGCTGAATGTTTGTCCTGGAAGCAGGACTGACCAGCTGTGTTCAGTCTGCTGACTCTGACTGTCCATCTAATTAGGCTAATTTAACTGGGCAATTAATTAATTCCCTCAGAACAGTGGAGGGTAAGGAGACCTGGATGGGGACCTGACTGAGAAATTAAAGCAACTGTAGCTGCACTCTTAAAAAGATGGCTCTTTAAGGGTTCTTTAGTAAAGACAGTGGAACCATTTGCATGCTTAACAGGTTCTCTGCATTTTTCAGATTGATGGAATATGTGTTTATGGTTCTATGTATTACCAAAAAGGGTTCTTCTATTTTGTACAAGCTTGACATCGTAACAATCGCAGAACCCTTCTGGTGCCATATGAAACATTTTCAAAAGGTTCTCTATAGAACCATATATAACACACTCTCTATTAATCTGAGAAACCATTTCACCATGCAAAGAACCATTCAAGCATGCAAATGGTTCTTACAAAGTTCATGGTTCATCTTTTTAAGAATGTAGGCTAACTGCTCTAGCTGATGTTAGCTAGAACCAAAAAGATCCTTATTTGTTCTCTGTTATGCTTCCATTGACTGTCTGCACAAATTGCAAACAATAAAATTAAAATGTATAAAATACTGATAAAATAGATTTTTGCCACCCAGCAGCTCATTTTAATCAGAATTTTAGTGATAAAAATGCTTCCGACAAAAACATCATTTCCTGATAAAGCTGTTGTCAGTTGTTCCGTCTGGAATTTTGTGTATGTTGAAGCTTCTGTATATTTGGCTTCCTCAACTTTCCCAAAACCTGCTGATGACTATATAATTATTATTTATTTTATAATTATTTTTCTTCATTTCTTTGCCCTGTAGAGTCATTTAGAAAGTGTGGTGTTTTCACTCTGTAAGAGCTTTTAGAGACGCTCTTGTGTCCTCAGTGCAGCTCTGTCTCTCCACCTCGCTGTCTGGGTTCGTTAAAAGCCGAAATCTGTCATTTCCGATATCAGTAAACACTTTACCCTCTAAAGTTGAACAGAAAAAGTTTGTCAACATTCATAAAACATTACTGACAATTTCTGCTTCCAAAGTCTTCATCAGCAAACTTTTAGGAGAAAAATTTCTTTGGATGGAAACGCAGCTTCTGTCACCTCAACAAAGGAACATTTTCTCTTCATCCTCTGAGGAGAAGAAGCTCCTGTAAAAGTCCACGAGTCTCAGCATCTACTGCTGCACTGGTTAGCTTTAGTGTTAGTGTTAGCATTATCTCGTTAGCTCACAGGAGCCTCTGTTATTTGAGCACAGTGAGCAAAACTTTTCACAGCGACGAAAGATAAAATCACACTGGTGCAAATGTAAGGGGTGGGTGTGTGCGTGTGTGTGTGTGTGGGGGGTGTCCCCTCCACTTTTTAAAATTTTGGGTGGATCATTTTAAGGGTCGTGAGATGGTCGTTAAAAGAGGAACAAAGCTGATTTGCTAAAGAGCCGCCAGATATAATAATTATCAATTATTATCAATTATCATACAGCAGCTATAATACTAGAGTTTAACAGAACATCTGATCAGATTTAGCACCTCAGCTCAGCTCATCTTTAATACTGAGGCTGGGTTCAGTACAGGACTAAGATTAAGAGTATTATTAGGTTCAGGAATTAATATTAAGTTTTTTATTAGGTTCAGGGATTAAGTGTGTTATTAAATTCAGGGATTAAGATTGGTGTTTGGTTCAAGGATTGAGATGAAGTTTATTATGAGGGTTAAGGATTAAGTGTTATTAAGTTTAGGGAATAAAACTAAGTTTGTTATTAGATTCAGGGAATAAGATTAAGTTTGTTATTAGGTTCAGGGAATAAGACTAAGTTCATTATTACGATCAGGGAATAAGACTAAGTTTGTTATTAGGTTCAGGGAATAAGACTAAGTTCATTATTAGGTTCAGGGAATAAGACCAAGTTTGTTATTAGGTTCAGGGAATAAGACTAAGTTCATTATTAGGTTCAGGGAATAAGACCAAGTTTGTTATTAGGTTCAGGGAATAAGACTAAGTTTGTTATTAGATTCAGGGAATAAGATTAAGTTTGTTATTAGGTTCAGGGAATAAGACTAAGTTCATTATTAGGTTCAGGTTTAGGGCTGAGTACTATAGTTTGCTGGACAGAGATTGAAAATAAGAACTAAATTATTCAGAATAAAACCAGCATATCTGTGTGTTGTGTGTGTGTGTGTGAGAGAGAGAGAGAGAGAGAGAGAGAGAGAGAGAGAGAGACACACACACACACTGTCTGATCTCTGCGTTCCTTTAGAAATAGCCGACGTGTCGTCACACGCCTGAAGCTGCAGGAACTCAGCAGCTCAGCGGACTTTCAGTTCCTCAAAGAATCTGCAGGCACACCTCCAAAGTTCAGTCTTGGTTCAGCTGGTTGATGATTTTCTGAAGTAATCAAACACATTCAGTGGTGTTGAGGTCTGGACTCTGGGGTGGTCAGTCCATCGTTCAGCTTCTTTGTTTGATGTGTCCGTCTCCTTTTCTCAGTAAGTTTCTTCTTGATCAGCTGCACATCCTTTCAGACCCATAGCGCTGAGTCGTCTTCTCACAGTGGAAGGATGGACAGAAACACCTGTGGATGTTTTCAGATCTGAAGCAGCTTGATTTTCTCCTCTCTCTCTCAGAGATGAAAGCTTTAAGTGCTGTTTATCTGATGGGGGAAGTTTCTAATGTCCATATTAACATCGAGTTCTGGGATGTTTACAGGTGAATGGAAGTGTTTAGCGACCCCAGAGTGTTTTAACTAAACAGTTATTAAATAATAATAATAGAACCCAAACACTAAAATAATTAGAGCACAGTGGCCTGTGTGTGTCTGTTTTAGGGAGGAGTTTGTATCTTTATGTGGCACAAACCAAATTCATAGATTATCTTTATTTTACCACACATCAACAATCTGATTGGTCGCTGCTCAGCTCATTTGCGTAAACTTAGGTTTTAGAGAAGGTGAGCGTTCGATGTATCAGTTATGGTGTCATCTCTCTCCACATTACAGCACACTATGAAGATTCTGTTTGATCCAAACATATCTGTTTGTTTTTTCAGAGTAATTTTGAAGCTGTTTTATTGGTCTGTTCATCATGAAACACAGTGTAAACAGCCACCGCTGCTTTCAAATGGAGAGAAACAAAAACAGATAATGACAAAAAATGGTGCAAGATTTTCTCTGATATGCTTGACATTTTTTAACTTAAAGAGGAATAAAACTGCTTCACGTTCTGAATAACCAAACGGTTAAGATGTAAACAGGGTGGTTCAGAGTGGTTTGGTGTGAAATGTGTTGTAGTCATGGCGACCCCTGGTTCCTATGACCACCACTGTGAGTGTGTATAACATTAGATTCAAACTCGTGACAATAATTATTGCGTTTGTGTGGGTGAACTGTCTCCAGACTGACCGTACCATACCGTACTACAACACTCGCTGCAACAAACACTTTCTCCACTCTTAATGTGATAGTTGAGCAAAACATCATATTCCTCTGTTTTTCACCAAACTATCACTTTAACAGTGGGTCGGACAGCAAATAAGGTCATTACTAAGACCTTCAGAGCCTGAAGTGAGAAAGCAGAGGAGCCGAGGAACGTTCTGACGTACAGACGAGTCTAGAAGGTTAATGAGTTCTTACCCCCAGCATCTGGTGGAGGTAGTAGTACTGCGGCCCACTGGAGTACAGCGAGAACGTTCTCCAGAAGAGCCAAACGCTGATGGCCAACCACAACACCTGCACACCAGACCACACAGACACAACATTTACAATCAACATCTTCACACCGAGACATCTCAGCTGGAGGAGGGCAGTGTGACGGGATCTGTTTGTTTTTGGGATAAATTACGCCCCAGTATACTTTTCTTAGTTTACCATGGATATCATGAGTATTTTAAATGGTTATTCTGGCCTGAATTTAGCATTTAATAAGTTATTTGTGATGTTGTGCAGCTTTTTCTGTAGCTCAGCTTTGTCAGTTTAGCAGAATTAATGATTTAACATTGTTTGTGTTTTCATTCATCAGTGTTCTCTCACTACAATACCCAGCATGCACCACACAAATCATACAGTCCCTGTGGTGTCACCTAATCCGGACCAATAGCCTAGTCATTGAGCTACAGCTTTGGTGTTCTTAACTAACTAGAGCTGCAGCACTGCTCTGCCTCAGGGTGGCGCTGTAGCAGACTGGTTCACCCAGTTGGTCCTTCATAGCCTAGAAACTGTAACTCTGCCAGGATTTCTCTGAAAAACTTTACAATGAGCTGCAGCAGATCTATAAATCTGAAAACTCGCAGCCAATACCAGGGGGCTTTTTTTTCAAATTTTCGTCCCACTTTCACAATGCATCATCCATTCATTCATACATACACACACTGACTGTATATATGATATATATGACAAACACTCATTGACTGTATATCTGATGTATGATATATATATATATACACACTCACTTACTGTAATTGATTTATATGATATATATGATAAATCCACTCACTGACTGTAATTGATATATTGATTAACCACACATTAATGATTAATCTAGATTAATAGGTTAAGAGCACAAATTAATTTTATTAACTGTGATTAATAAACTGTGAACTACAAAAACATAATCAACTCTGATTCATAGTTTTAATTGGTTACCAAGGACAGTGTGATTACATCACACACACACACACACACAAACAGACACACACACACACACACACACACACACAACCACACACACACACAGTGCTCTATGTTAATAAAGTGTTAATAAAGTCGTACCAGAACGCAGTGTTTGGCTGCCTCGTTCGCCACCCAGCTCCTCAGCACCAGCCCCATGACCACTTCCAGAGAGAGAGAGAGAGAGAGAGAGAGACAGTGAGAGAGAGAGAAACAGAGACACACAGAGAGAGAGAGAGTCTACACTCCGATCTCTGTCCGGGTGAACGAGCTGCTTAGCACAAGTTTCTTACAAACTTGCCAGAAAGCAGCGCCAGAGTGTGCGTTTCTGTTTCATGCCGCAGTGTGGAGGAGGAGTGTGTGTGTGTGTGTGTGTGTGTGTGAAGGGGGAGGGAGGGTGTTGGGGGGGGTTTGGGAGGGGGAATGTGGGGTGAGGTGGGGGGGAGGTGGAGTAGAGCAGCTGGTGGAAACAGAACTCCAGCAGCCCAACCTGTAAGTTTTACACTCTCATAACAGAAATAACGAATTAGCACCATCTAGTGACAAATACACTACAGTACAGCCCCCATATCTCTCTTTCTCTCTTACCTCTTACTTTTCATATTTATTTCATCTCTCTGTTTTCTTCCCTCTTTTCTTTCCTTCTCTATCGTTCTTTTATCTGTCTCTCTGCATATATACTCTGTTTGTTTTATCAATCTAGCTAATCTGTCTCTCAGTCTATATATATATATATATATATATATATATATATATATATATAGATAGATAGATAGATAGATAGATATAGATAGATAGATAGATAGATAATCTATCCCACATGACTGGGTATAAAAAGAGCATTTTATTGAGGCAGAGCCTCTCAGAAGCAGAGGTTTACCAAACTGAGAAAAACTGCATCTAAAAATTGTGGAAAATGTTTTGAAAAATGCTCCTCAACATAAAATTGCAAAGACTTTGGGTATCCCACCATCTACAGTACATAATATCATCAAAAGATTCAGAGAATCTGGAGAAATCCCTGTACGCAAGGGACGAAGCCGACGGTCAGTATTGGATGCTTGTGGTCTTCGGGCCTTCAGGTGGAAACGCCGCTGTCTTCTCTGGGCCAAAGCTCATTTAAAATAGACTGAGGCAAAATGGAAAACTGTTCTGTGCTCAGATGAATCAAAATTTGAAATTTGTTTTAGAAACCACAGAAGTCGTGTTCTGCGGACTCAAGAGGAGAGGGACCATCCAGCTTGTTATCAGCGCACAGTTCAAAAGCCTGCATCTCTGATGGTCTGGGGCTGCATTAGTGCCTATGGTGTGGGCAGCTCTGTCAGTGCTGAACAGTTCTGAACAGGTTTCAGAACATCATATGCTCTCATCTAGATAACGTCTCTTTCAGGGAAGCCCTTGCATATCTCAGCAAGATAATACTAAACCACATACTGCATCCATCACAGCAGCATGGCTTCGCAGAAGAAGAGTCCGGGTGCTGAACTGGCCGCCTGCAGTCCAGACCTTTCACCAATAGAGAACATTTGGTGCATCATGAAACTCCAGCAACTGGTCTTCTCACTTCCCAGACGTTTACAGACTGTCGTTAAAAGAAGAGGGGATGCTACACAACGGTAGACTTGTCCCTGTCCCAACTTTTTGAGATGCGTTGCTGCCATCAAGTTCTAAATCAGTTAATGTTTTTCATGAAATGTCTCGCTTTCAACATCTGATATGTGTTCTGTGTTCTTTTGTGAATAAAATATGGGTCTATGAGGTTTGCAAATCCTTACATTCTGTTTTTATTTACATTTATTTACATCATACACCGCGTCCCAACTTTTTTGGAATTGAGGTTGTATATATATATATATATATATATATATATACACAATCTCTATTTATTCCTTATCTCTCTCCTGAGAAAGGGGCCTGAAAAACATCACATCATCCATTTTTGTTTAATCGGGGAGAAAAAGAAAAATACAGAAATGTAATAATATGTAAAATAACTGAATGCATTCCCACCAGCAGTAAAATGAACCAGCACTCACCTGGAAGTAGACTGAGACTTGCGGTTTTGCCAGACCAGAATTCTGACACACATGTATACAATAGATTAATGCTGAATAATATTTGATAGTTTATATATTTTAGCATCAGGTACTTAAAAAAACTGCTCTCCCACTATATGAGGGTCACCAGCATAAACTAGGTAGGCTACAAATTGATGACAAGGGACTGAAGTGCAGAGCTGTGCTGGACAGAGTCAAAATAAAGATACAAATGAACAAGCTTGCTGAGGACCAGGGAGTACGGCAGCTCAGGGAAAAGAAAAAACTTAATAAAGAAAAGGCCCAGGGTACAGTCCTGAGCAGGATTTGAACTGCCAATTGAACTGTCACTAGAATGAATTTCCCAACACAAAGGAAAGGGTGGGAAAAGGTAAGAAAAGAAGAAGCAAGGATGCCGAGACAAATTATCCCTGCCGTGGAAAGTGACTGATTGAGAGGAAGATCTGTGTAGTTTCTCTCAGTAGATGTATGTGTAATGTATAAAATATACCTGTGTAATATATCTTTTTTTTTTCTGGCCTCCTGCTCTGGGAACATGGAGGGAGCATGCCCAAACTGGTACCTGAAAAGAGACGTTCCTTGCAACCTGTACCATAAAGTGTTGTGGGCAAACTCTGCCCAGAGCATGTGATTGCCACCCACACGGGTCAGGCTCTCTTTGGAGTGCATCTTGTATCACAGTCTCCAATGTAAAGAAGCCATGATCTGTGCCCCAGGAATTGTCAATTCTGTGTTCTGAAGACTGAGGATCCCACTGCCAGCGCATCAGGTTTGGTGTTCTTTGAACCTGTGAAAGTGCCCACCTGGCCTGGCAGGGTTTAAGATGCTTGGCCTGTTGGATGCATGCCAAGTTCTTGTGGTCAGTCCTGACCAGAAATTGGTGGTTGGCCCCCTCCAGCTCATGCCTCCATTCCTCCAAGGTCAGCTTCACCACCAAGAGCTCTTGGTCCCTAACATCATAATTTTGCTCTGCAGTGGTAATGTGAGAAGAAGGTGCAAGTGTGCAGTCTTCTATCAGGGTCAGAGCACTGGGTCAGAACAGCCCCTATGCCCCTACACCAACACTAAGAATGGGAGTTCAGGGTCAGGAAGCTATAGGACAAAAATCTGTGGACAAGTGGTGCTTCCCTTAAAAACTTTCTGGGCTTGAGCCTTCCATAGGAACCACCCTGTGGATGTCTTACTGACAGTGGTTAATGGGGCAGGCAAGGTGCTAAAGTTGTTGATAAAATGCCACAAAGTTAGCAAAACCCAGAAAGCGCTGCACCAAGGGGAGAGATTTAGGCCATGGCCAGTCCACAACCGCCCTAACCTTGGCTGGATCCATGCTCAGTTGGCCCTTGGAGACCACAAACCCAAGGAAGGTGACCGAAGGACCATGGAAAAGGGACTTCTCTAGCTTCATCTAGAGATGATTCTCTAGGAGCAGCTGGAGGACCCTTCTGATGTGAGCTATGTGTTGGTCCAAGGAATGGCTACAGATGAGGATGTCATCAAGATAGATGAACACGAGCCTAGGGCTTCTCTCAAGACCTCATTAATGTAACGTTGGAAGATGGCCGGGGCATTCATCAGTCCAAAAGGCATGACCAAGTACTCATTCTTCCATTCATCACCGTGTCTGACTCGGATGAGGTTGTAGGCGCTTAGCAGGTCCAGCTTCGTAAAAACTGAGGCCTGCTGCATTGCCTCAAAGACTAAGGTCCTGAGAGGCAGGGAATCTTGTTGAGACCCCGGTAGTCAATGCAGGGACAAAGACCCCCATCCTTCTTCCCCACAAACTTGCACTTGCTGGAAAGGTAGAGGGCCATACGAAGCCCAAGGCTAAAGCTCCTGGATGTAGTGCTCAATAGCCTTCCACTCCACATGATAATATTCTGCCCCAATTCTGACTACTACCTGGGAGGAGGTCAATGGCACAATTGTATGGTCGATGGACAGGGAGGAGATAGGCCTTCTGTTTACTAAAGACCTCCCAGGGGTCCAAGTACCCGAGAGAATGCTGATATAAAGTTTCCAATAGCAGACGCCATTTCAGTCTAATCTTATACAGTCTTTGATTGTGTCTTATTCAGCCTCACAGTCTCACCTTCAAGGGTTACAATTCTGTCAAGTGTAAGAATCCAAAATCTCTGTAAATTAAATTAGGAGTCAACCAAAATTGAATAATTGACTTTTTTAGCTGCAGTGAAACCAGAGAATAACTAATAAATTAGATTTAACATTTTCATTAAAGAAGAGTTAACAAGTTTCCAAAAGTCTGAAATAGGCTCACATTCCCAGAACAGGTGTAGAAAAGTGCCAGTGCAGAAGTGAGTCCAGAACAGAACTGACAGCTGTAATTGGGAATCAGGCCCGATTTGTAATGTCTGTAAGGTGTATAATAATATGTGAATTGCTTTATATTGGATTAACTAATGAGCTGATGTTTTAGAAGTGGGTTCAGTCACACCAGATACTCGTCCAGTTTGGGCTGAGACCAGAAGGTTCACACTTTTTACCTCATATATAAAGAACATGCAGAGGTCTTTGGAATATGTTTATAAAATCATAATAAATTTTAGACACTGTTCTTTGAGATTTCGTTTTTGGTTCGGGATGGTCTGTCAAATTATAATTGTTCCAGATTCTACAAGGTTCTGCCTTGTGGATTTTATGCAAGATGCCCCTATAACTTTCCAACGTTCTCCACACTTTTACTGAGTTAAATATTATATCTCCAAATGTTCAGGCAGAACCTTTGTGGTTTGTTCCCATAAACAGAAGATCTTGAAGTGTATGAGGTCTAACTAGAAAGGCCTCAATAGAGCACCATGAAGGTTTAACATCCTGATTGGTCCAGGTACGAATTGCCTGTAATTGAAAGGCCCAGTAGGACAATTTAAGGTCAGAAATAACAAAACAAAACTGCTGACTGCCTGACTCTCTGTAGTGTTTTAGATGAATTCCTGTTTTCTTTGCCTGCCCCATAGTAAAGAATGAACCCTATCAAAATGATCTGCTAGGAAGGTGGAGGAAACAGGGAGCATAAAAAAAATAAATAGATGTAATATATTAATCTCCACAGTAGATATTCGACCCTACAGAGAGATCTTTCCAGTTCAAGTTTAATATTAGATATGATGCTTTTAGAATTATTCTTTATAATTTTAGACATCAATGGGTGAATTTTCATGCCAAAGTAAGTGAAATTGTCACTCATTGTCACTTCAGATGGGTAGTGGATGTTTCTAGTTTAAATTTAAGAGGCATAAGTGTAGATTTTGCCAATTAATTTTATACTCAGAGATGTCATTAAATGTTTTGAAGAGGCTCAGTGTGTGTTGAAGGGAAACATCTGCATCAGATCACTATAATAAAACATTGTTGGTGTTGAGGGAACCACAATGTCTGTGTTTATCAATAGTAATGGGGGAAATTAACCTAGAAATTCTCACTGCCTGAGCAGCTCCATTGCTAAAGCAGGTAAGGATGATAACGGGCATCCTTGTCTAGTAGAACAGCATAATGGAAATGGAGAGGATTGGACAGTACCGGTCATTACACAGGCGTTTGGTGCTGCATAAAAAATTTTAACTAAAGAAATACAACTTTCCCCAAATCCAAACTGCTCCAAGACTGACCACAAATACTGCCATTCTAGCCTGTTGAGGGCTTTTTCCACATCTAATGACATATCTTTAACCTACAACACAGTATTTTTCATTCTGAGTTCTAGTCCAGTCATCAGGTCTTTGACTCAAAGTAGATTTCTCTCCAGTGAAAAAGCAAATGTGATATTTAGCGCAGTCTTGTGGCTCTGGCGCCCCTCTGGCACAAATGGAAGCTGCAGATGGTGAAGATGTTCCGTCATGTCCAGCAGGGGGTGAACAGTTTCTCTCTGTCAGAGAGTCTAGATAAACTTCTCACTATCAGCTGTAAGTCTTTACTGACCACACTGACTGTCCTCCTTTACCCTCTGTTCTCTGTAGGATAGGACAGGGTCATTCAGGGTCAAATCGAGCGTACAGTGCTCCACTGACCTTAGGAATAATTAATAATAATGATATAATCAATAAATCCGGGGCAATGAGAGTTAAATCAAGTGTGCATTGTTCCACTGATCTCAGGTATAATCAAACATAACAATCAATTAATAACATGATTTCAGTCCAGTTTTAGCTTCTTCAGTTCAGTTGAATTCAGTTCAGTACTGTGTTTGTCTAAAGTGTCTGCAGTGTTCAGCTACACAGTGAAGGCGTTTGGCGTTGGTTGTTATGTGTGAGAGTCTTTGAAGATTATCTGATGCTAGGTGTCCTTGATGAATCTGGCTCAGTCATAATGAATCACTCTATCTACAACCCGCTCTTGTCGTGAGGTACAATTTTAGTGTATATTTTTAAGTCTGCACAGATTAAACTTATCGTCCTATATCTCCATCACTCTATTGGGTTCTTCCCCTTTTTAACAATAAATGAGGGATGTATTTTGATCACAGTGGAAACTACTAATCACCTAAAAATGGACTGTGTTATAAAGACAATCAGGGTCAGTCCAGGCTGTGTAAGAATTCTCTGCATCACTAGTTGTGGGTTTGTAACTGCTTGCCCATCTTTACTCTTAACTGCAGTGATATTAGCTTTGGGTTCATTATGTTTCAGTGTAAGAGTCTTTCCCCATCAGCACAGTAGAGCTGCGTGATACGCTGTAAAATAAACTCTGCTTTATGTCATGGTCGTGTGTTGTTCTCTCTTCTTAGTGTAGTAATCAGACGAGCCCTGTCTTCAGACAAACTGGACATTTGTTTACATTCTAAAGTCTTGATTTCATCTTCTAGTTCAGAAAGTCTTGTGTAATGTAAAGTGTTATTATATGATGAAAATGAAACAAAATAAACTCTAATAAAACATTCTGTATCTTCCCATGTAGTCTGTGGATTTTAACTGCTTTCCAAACTCAGTTTGAGAATCTCTTTCAGTTTGGTTTTCAGCTGAGAAGTAATCAATGGACTGGATAATAAAGAACTATTGATCCGATATCTAATGGCCTTCTGATAAGACACAGTGGTCAGTGTGAGAAACCACCTTGGTTTTTCTCATTTCTCAATTTGTGTTCAAAGAGGGAACCTTTATATTTTCTGAAAGTGTTTAATGTTGTTCTGGGGACAGTTAAAAATAGTGCATAGGAAGTGATGTAAGAACTGTAGTTTTTCTACAATGCTGGGTTTGCATGGTTGTTGGAGGAGCCTGAAAAACTGCTAACCAGGTGATCCAGGTTGGTTTTGTATGTATGGTTGTAGTTTTTAATTGTAGATAACATGCTGTAGAGAGAGAATTTACAAAATAACAACTAAAGTAAATAATATATAAATATAATAAAATGGACAATGAGTGTAGAAACAAGAAGGTGGTCATAATGTTATGCCTAATCGGTGTATATATGAAGGAGATGGTTGCATGGCTAAAAACTGGTGGTTACCCAGAGTGACCACAGTGCATTTAGGGCAGACACATCATCACATGATAAAATGGTGAAAGACATTGTGCCTGTAGGACAACATTGTGTTATTTGTTTCTTTATTCAAAACTACAGAGCTAATCTGATTTATACTGTATCTTACAGGGCATCATGGGAAAACCTAAATGAGTGCTGAGGAGGTAGTAAGACTGTTGTAGAAGCCATTCCATCAGATTCTTCATGCAGTGAGAGTGAGAGCAGTGAAAAGGATTATGGGGGAGATCAGGGCAGTTATGGAATCCAGGGAAATAAAAGTGACAGAGGTAGTGAAAGTGTCCAGGACAGTGGTCCAGCTGTAAATGCACACATTCTGTAAAGCAAGCAGTTTCCACCTTGAAGGACTTCCGCTGCTCTGTGGTAACAGGTTTAGTGAAGCCCAGACGAATTCTAATGAAGACTGAAGACTGTAGCTGAGAGGAGAGCAAGACAGGCTGAGCTCCCTCACCACAAACAGAGGTGTAAAGAGTACTGAAAATCCCTACTCAAGTACAAGTACACATTCTGAGAGCTGAGACTGATCACAGTTCGCTCTGCTAGAGCACATCTACACACCTTTCTGTGAGTTGAGTAAGGAACAAGGTTTACATTACACTGCATGCATTTCATGGTTAGATGATTATATAAAACTTAGTTTATCTGTTTCCAATAAAGTATTTTAGAATCACTGAAAGACGGTCTGGAGGTTGTTACTGTTTAATGAAGTTCATTTAAAAGAAATAAACAGTCAAAATTATGAGTAGATCACACCTAGTGTGCTAATTAATAATGTAGTTTTAGTGATTTTAGAGTCCTGCTGCCCATCAGCTCCCTGGACTCTAGCTTACGTTAATAGGTGTGAACCTCTACAGACAGTAAACACATTCACAGCGTTCACACTGTATATTTTCACTGATATCTATTCAGAACATTTACACCATTAAAATCAGCAGCAACATCAGCAAATTACCCAGCTTTGATTTTACTGTAATATATTTCACTGGAAATCATGCTGATCACTTCATACAGAACCAGACATTATTACTGCATTTCACAGTTAAACAGCTACACAGACTCTCACAGTTACAGACAAACACCAAGACAGAGAGAGAGAGAGAGAGAGACAGAGAGAGAGAGACAGATAGACAGACAGAGAGAGAGAGAGAGAGAGACAGACAGAGACAGACAGAGAGAGAGAGACAGAGAGAGAGAGAGAGACAGAGAGAGAGAGACAGAGAGAGAGAGAGAAGAAAGAGAGACAGAGAGAGACTTTTGACTTTTGACCTTTAACAACACTTTATTGTAACCACGTCTCGCTACGGTGTGTAAAAGTCACATCAGGCAATTTCCACCCTCAAACCAGCGCATAAAAACAAACAGCTTGCTTAATAAATAAATCCATAAATAGAGAAATAAATACATAAAAGCAAACTTCAGTTTTCAGTAATTAAAATCAGTTGCAAAGCAAAGTTCGTTGTCTAAAACCGAGCACACCGCCTCCCCACAGCACCACACCACTTTAAAAGTCTCCAGGTCAGACATGCACTTATAATAGTTAAAATCAATTAGAACCCTTGATTTGACCAGTCTAGAGAAGGTTCTCACTACGTCAGAGTCAGCTGCCTGTGCCACACGATTTTTCCGACTTATGTACACTGCCAGTTTGGCCTGCCCAAGAATAAAATTAAGCAACTGGCACTTGAACCTCTCTCTCTGGACATGTTTAAAACCAAGGATAAAAGTATGAGCTGTAAAAATCACATTAAAAGACATAAACACAGTCTTTAAAATGTCAAAAGGGGACGTAGCCTAAAACAGTCCATAAAAGCATGAAACACCGTTTCCCTCTTAAAACAAAAAGGACATTCCGGAGTGACCTCTGGATTTAAAACAGAAATAAAAGAGTTAACAGAAACAATGCCATGTAAAATCCTCCACTGTAAATCTGCCACTCTTTTGGTTAACGGTGGTTTATACAGTGCTCTCCATTGTGGCTTTACCCTGTCAGCGAGGCCCAGAGCATCTCACCACGGCGTATCAGCTCTGTTCTCCAGTCTTTCTGTTAAAAACTTTCACACAGGCTGTGTAAAGCAGCTTGCCAGAGACTGAACTCAGGTCCATGCTCAGCTCCTTTTTATGGTCCACGATGGCGCCCTGACAGTCCTGCAGGTCAGGATCGATGGTAACCTTGGGGAAGGGGTCATCCTCATCTGGGCTGAGCACTCCTGCACCATAGTTCTTTATCAGTGCACGTTCCTCAGAGGACAGCACTGACCTCCAGCACTGCAGGAGTTTGGCCACAACACGCAACACCTTACTCCCAAGCGCACCGCCAGGTCCTCCACACAGTCCAGACCAGGTCCTGCAACTTCCTCCAGCTGACGGAGGGTAAACATGTTGGAGAAAACCAGAACGCTGACCAGTGCGGAGGACGTTTTGCTTGATATGTCCAGCCGAGACCCATAAACAACAGGTTCCTCCAGAAGCCAGTGTAAAGAGGTGCTGCTTAGTCCAGACATGCTAAAAAAACTCCAAATTCTAAAAAGTCCATGATAAAACAGGCAGGCCAGCAATGTCCAGTGCCTTAGAGCTCATAAAAAATAGAGCTCTGTCCAGACCCATACTCCCAACAGTATGTAAAATCCTGCATGCCACCTCTCCATAACAAGTCTTTAGGGCCACTCAGGAGTCTCTGAATGAACTGGAGGCGAAAGGCAGCAGTCCTGCTGGCTAAGTGAACCAGCCCTTGTCCTCCTTCTTCTTTGGGTAGATAGAGGACGGTCTGCAGTAACCAGTGCAATCTGTCCCAAAAAAAGTCCACTAGCAGTGCCTGCAGGTCAGCAAGAAGATTTGGTGGGGGATCTACACAAGCCAATTTGTGCCATAAAAAGGAAGCAGCAAGGTTATTGACAATGAGAACCCATCCCCGATAAGACAGCTGAGGCACTAGCCAAGTCCATCTGCTCAGACGTCCCTTCACTGTCTCAGTGGTGCTCTCCCAGTTTTGCTTCGCACACTCACTGTCCCCCAAATACACTCCAAGATATTTAAACCCACCTGTCCTCCATGACAATCCAGGCAGTGTAGGTTCCCCACTATTCCATTCCCCCACTAAAACAGCTTCACTTTTACTCCAGTTCACTTTAACTAATGATAAAATCCTAAAATCATTTAAAACATCCACTAAAATGTCCACATCTCTCTGTGAGCTGATTAAAACCACTAGGTCGTCCGCATAGGCCGAAACACAGACAGGTGTGCTGCAGGCTGGTACCCTAAGGCCAGAGAGCTTCTGTCTCAGCTGGCAGAACAGAGGCTCAATTGATAACGAGTACAACATTCCAGAGAGAGCACAGCCCTGTCTGATGCCTCTGTGAACTTTAGAAGGAGCACATAAACCACTGTTAACCTTGAGTACACTCTCAATGTCACTGTACAAAACCTTAGCTCAAAGCTATAAAACCTGGGTTGAACCCAAAGTTCTTCAGAACTTTCCACAAATATGCATGTTCAACCCAGTCAAAAGCCTTTTCCTGGTCTAAGAAAATAAGACCAGTCCTCAAGCCCAATAGCCTGAAGACGTCCAAAACATCCAGAATTAAATAAATATTATCAAAAATAGACCTACCAGGCACACAGTACATCTGGTCAAGATGTACCACCTGCTCCATCACCTTCCCCAGTCTAGAGGCTAACGCTTTAGAGAGCAACTTGCAGTCTGTGCACAGCAATGCCACAGGGCACCAGTTCTTCAGCACCGTTAGGTCTCCTTTTTTCGGCAGCAAGGTCAGGACAGCTCTCCTGCAGCTCAGAGGAAGTTTTCCTTCCTGTACACTGACCTGGAGCACTTCAAGCACATCCTGACCCAATATAGACCAAAATGCCTTGTAAATTCCACAGGGAGACCATCAATCCCTGGTGCCTGGCCGTTTTCCATACCCTGAGAGGAGAGCTCAGCATCAAGCAGGGTGGCAGACTGCTGCGTGATTCTGGCCTGCAGCGGGAAGAACCTCTCCTCCACCTCCTGGGAACAGGCCTGCTCGCTCTCAAACGGCTTAGAGAAAAAGCTGACTGTCTGCTGGAGAATTTCAGAAGGCTCAGAAACGAGATCCCCTGATTCAGACCGCCCAGCATGCATAAACCTTTTCTGTCCGTTTTTGCGCTCTAGACTGAAGAAGAACTTTGAAGGAGCATCCAGTTCCGTCACATTCCGGAAACGTGAACGGACCAGCGCCCCCTGTGCTGTAATGCCCAGCAGGTCAGCTGACGCAGCTTTTTTTCTTTTAAGAGCTTTAATATGCTCTTGATCTCCTGTGGCCTCCCCCAAACACTGGAGTGCCACTATTTCAATATCCAGTGCTTTTAAAGATCTGATTATGTCCCTAGTGACATTGAAAGTGTACTGTTGGCAGAACACTTTAATTTGTACCTTTGCTACATCCCACCACTGTTGTAATGAATTAAAAGATTAAAATTAACGTCCTCTAAAAGTGCAGTATTAAAATGCCAGTATGCACAAGCTTAACGTTCCAATTTTTAACAGTACACTGAACCATACAATGATCAGAGAAACCAACAGGAGAAATAAAACACTTCATAAAAACAGACAAATGATGTCTAAAACTGTAAAACCGATCAAGTCTGGCCAATGAGAGGGCATTATCCCTACAGTGTGTCCACGTGTACAGTCTTTGGTTACCATGTAAAGTTCTCCATATGTCACACAGGTCATGAGCCTCTAAGAGTTCACACACATTCCCACTCTTTAGCCCAATCTACAGCGTTATCACCATCACTGTGTGTTTCCTGGAGAAAGAACACATCAGCACGCTTCTGTTTCGCCAGCTCATAGAACATTGCCCTCTTCCCACCGTCTCTCGCCCCATTTATATTTAGAGTAGTAATCTTAATGTCACTCATTAAATTTATAAGAGGGCATAAAACTGTGATGGCGAGGGCCAGTCCGAAACAGGGACAAAACACACATGTTTACACAAGTAACAAGTTTTCCATACTGGGACAGTTCACGAGCAATAAGCTTGTCCTTAATGAAGGGGGGCAGGTTAGACAGAATAATCTTTTTAGAGGGGGTGCTAAGGGGCAAGACCGGAGTCAGCTGACTGTTAATAATGACACCACTCTGAACCAGATCATTAGCGAGTTCCACCGTTTTCATAAACAGCACAACAGCGCTGTTCATACGGGAGGCAGAGACGATGTTGGAGTGGCCCACTGCGGTCCCTGCAGCCAGGCAGCACTCCTCCACACTCACCCTGCACTCCTCCACACTCACCCTGCACACCACTTTCACCCCGTGCCTGCGAGTCAGGCTCTCATACACGCTGCTCAGAGACGCCACTCCCGGTGAAAACACCGGCAGCAGACCCTCCACACGCAGCTACAGCTCACACACGCACTTGTACACTCAATTACTCACACACACACACACACACACACACACACTCACACAAACAACCTCAGAAACACAATGAAACTCATGAACTAACAGAAAAAAAGTTTTGGCACAACGCCAACTACTCGCACTCATACTCACCACGCTCCGCTCACTCCACCGCTCACACCCGCGCATGCGCAGAGAGAGAGAGAGAGAGAGAGCGCGAGACAGAGAGAGAGAGAGAGAGAAAGAGAGAGAGAGAGAGAGAGAGAGAGAGAGAGAGAAACAGAGAAACAGAGAGAGAGAGAGAGAGAGAGAGAGAGAGAGAAAGGGGGGGGGTCGGGGAGTTGAGGAGGGATCATATCAGGCCAGTCAGCTTAAGGATCGACAGCGTGACAGAATTTCTGTCCAGAGTTGATGAAAAAGCGTATTAGACTAGATTTCTTGTCTCTCAGCCGTAAACAACCATCTCAGTTAGCAAAATTTATCTGGCCCACATCCTTGGTTGAGTTCTGGCCCAATTCTGGCTGGGTCCCCAGCCCAGATCTGGCCCATATACTGTAAAACGAGAAGAACTAATGGATGCGGCCTAGATGAGGCCCACACACTATAAAATTAGTATAACTAATGGATGTGGCCCAGCTCTGGCCCATATACTGTAAAGTGAGTAGAACTAACAGATGTGGCCCAGATCTGGCCCACGTACTGTAAAGTGAGTACAACCAAGGGATCTGGCCCAGCTCTGGCCCATGTACTGTAATGTGTGCAAGTTTAATGGCTGTGGTCCAGATCTGGCCCACACACTGTAAAGTGACCATATTTAAAAGGTGTGGGCCAGTTCTGGCTCATATATGGCACACAGTTACAGCTGACCACCCACCTTTGTCCCCAGCCTGGAAGTGGCCTTGCAGGATGCCACACTCATTTATTGCAGAACATGCAAAATATTAGTAATATTTCTTCCTAATAATCGGTAAGTGTTGACAAAAGCCATTTCAGAATGAAAACTCCATGTTGATTTTGGTTAAATAAGTAAAAACAGAAAGCTTCACCTTTGTGACAGGTCATTATCTGCAGTCTTTGTGTGTACATCTTCAAGGACATATACTGCTGGTCGTTCCGCAGACCATCTGCCTTTTGTCAAAAAATATAATATTTTCCACATTCATAAATACATTTCTCACAATATTTCTGCATTCATTCTAAACAGTGGCGGATGAAAAATTCTTGAGCCAAGTGGAGAGGCCACTTAAATAGAGGCTACATTTTACATCTTCCTTGGAGCTCTGTTTCAGTGGGTTTAGAATGTAATTTCTCAGACATTTTATTTTACATCAACGATGACAAAAATGTCTGAAAAATTATACTTTATAATTATAATATTATAAGCAGTCTGTGGAATGAAAACAGTTACGTATGTCCCTAAAACATAGGTGTCAACCCATTCAGTATGTCTTTATAAAATACATACATTCCTGAGATCAAGCCAACTGTGTATGTGACGCTGTTTTGCAATTTAGCTTGATCAACAGCTACTTTTTCTGATTCTGTATGCAGTAATTACTAAAGTTTTTTTTAGCACACAAATACAAAACTGGAGAATCTGCTGTATCACTAATGATTTTAAATGCATGATTTTATTCTATATTATGTTAAACATGGACCCTTTCTGGGATTTGCATTGGATCCCAGTTCAGTAAGAGGTGGGTTTAGAAATTGGCTCCATCATGAGCTTACGTGGGTATACATTAATTTTTACCAGTGCAGAATCCCTTAAACAAAACAAAAAGCAAAAACATTTAGAATATATTCAGACTGTTTATTGTGTATCACAATTATAAACATTTTCAAAGTAGAAAAAATACTGATGCACAAAAGCAAACACACAAAGGCTACTGAATACACAAGATAAAACAAGCAATGTATGTTTTTTGTTAATTACATAACCTATAGTAACATAATAAATAATCTAAGCCCACATGCCTAATATCCACCCTGAAGTCAACCAACACTTGCGTATGTAAGCCAGAATCGGCCCAGAAAGGTCTACTATTGCAGTGGACCACTTATGACATGCCAGACTTGGGCCAAAAGTAAATGAGGTGTAAATCAACCGAGCACGAATCTGCCGCAACTTAATTGTGCTGTGGCCCTTTTCCATCAACCACATTGTTGGGCCACAACACTCATACCAGAATTGGCCCTTAAACGTAAATATGAGTCAAAACCTTACACAGCTGTCCAGCATCTGGCCCAGTTGTGGCCCACATGCCTAATATCTATCCGGAACTCAACCAACACTCGCGGATGTGAGCCAGAATCGGCCCAGAACTGTCTGCTATCTGGGATTGATCTCCAAACAGCAGCTAAACTAGGCTGTATAAACGGATGAACTGCAGGCTGTGGGCGACACCTGTTCACTAAAGTGTCTGAGAGGCACTTGTGATAAAATAAACGCAGCAGATTTAAAGTTTAATAAACAGAATCTTTATAAAGACAGAAGAAACCCGTGAACACAGTACCTGTTCAGCTCGGATCAGCTCGCTCGGCTAACGCTGCCTCAGGCTGGAGTGGAGCTGTGAGAGCGGATCTCAGCAGGTTTCGTGTTCGGCCGCTGATAATAACGCCGTTTTCTTTAGTTCATGTTAAATGAACACAGATGACCGTTTGGATGGTCAGTTCCTCCTGTTTGCTGGTTCAGTTCTCCTCTGTCCTTCTCCACTAAACTGGTCATCTCTGTAGTGTTTTTCCTGCCGGAGCTGCTGTTTTTTCGATTGGTGGATCTTTTAAATTTAACCGCACGTCCTTCTTACTGTTTTCTGAGCTGTGCTCATCATTTATTTTTACTCTGTAACGTTATGAAGATTAAAGTAGTGAAGTAAAAGTATTTCAGTAAAAATGAACTCAAGTGGAGTAAAAGTACTCTGATTTAATTCTACTCCAAAAAGTACCGTTACAGGGAAAACTGTACTCAATTACAGTAACGAGAGAAAATGTAATTCGTTACTTACACCTCTGACCACAAACCATCCACATCAAGGAGAAACACAGATCTGAAGCTGCTCATCTCCCAGTGTGAAGCTCATCAAGACGCTGTGCTGAGTGCAGCACTAAGAGGCGTCTGCATTGCACAGAATGGATGAGCACAGAGAGCAAAGCTGGGCTGAGAACCAGACAAAGAACCAATTTGATCTCCATCACTAAAAATGAGAATGAAATCACAGAACGAGCTCAGCGTTAAATGAACAATGTAAATGATATAGTTAGCACCACTTAGTGCATCACCTCAGAAATGACCTTTGACCCTGAACCTAAAATATTCCCCCAGACTCTGTTTGAGTTTAATGGTCTGTAACTTGTTCTGATCAACAAATTTAGTACAGTGAAAGAAATTCTCTGTGTGTGTCTGAAAGGGATAAATGAACTGGTCTGAGAAAAACAGTAGCATCATCAGAAATCAGACTAACGGAATCAGAGTTCTGTTTAGGGAATCTTTATCTGGACTCACGTTCTAGATAAAACAGAGAACACAGGTTATTTTATACTCTTTATTTAATCAGAATGATTTAAACACAGAAAGATTTGATTTCTCTCATATTTACAGAGTGAGATCAAAAAGATAAACATCAAAGACATTTTTCAACATTTTACAGTCTCTCTCTCTCTCTCACTGTCTCTGTCTCTCTCTGTCTGTCTCTCTGTCTCACTTTGTCTCCCTGTCTCTCTCTCTGTCTGCCTCTCTCTGTCTTTCTCACTCTCACTGTATCTGTTTCTCTCTCTCGCTTTGTCTCTCTCTCTCTCTCTCACTATGTTTCTCTCTCTGTCTCTCTCTCTCTCTCTCACTATGTTTCTCTCTCTGTCTCTCTCTCTCTCTCTCTGTCTGTCTCTCTCTCTCTGTCTTTCTCTCTGACTGTCTGTCTCTCTCTCTCGCTTTGTCTCTCTCTCTCACTGTCTCTCTCTTTGTCTCTCTCTCTCTCTCTCTCTCTCTCTCTCTCTCTGTAGAGATTATTCTATCTCACACAAACTCACTGAGGATTCATTATGAATATAGAATCCAGCGTAGAGCGGTTCAGTGAATGTGGTGGTGAGTGTGTGTAGGTGGGTCAGTGTGTGTGTGTTAGGCGAGATGGTGTAGAAGGACAGAGTGCTGGACCCCCAGTCCAGATACACTCCTACTCTCTTAGAGGGGGAGGGGGGGGCAGGTAGGACAGTTTCCTGATTATTGTGAAAGAGAGAGCATCTGTTATTAGAACAGATCAGACTCCAGGAGTGTTTACTGAATCCAAACCTACAGTCACAACCGTCTCCTTTCCTCCTGATTCCTCTGTATGATACTGATATATAAACCGATCCGCTCCACTGAACCTCCCAGTAACAGCGTCCAGTCAGACTCTCCACATTCAGAACCTGAGACCTGTGATCAAATCTGTCTGGATGATCTGGATACGACTGATCTTCTCCCACATTCTCCACCTTTCTGTTCCTCTCAGACAGAGAGAGACGACTGTTCACTGTGTTTGGATCCAGAGTGAGATCAACAGCATCTGTACACATACACACACAGACACACACACACACACAGATACAGATACAGATACATACACAAAGATACACACCGACACACATACACACACAGATTAGAGCAGCACAAAAAAAAAACAGTTTATTTGTGTGTGTTTGTACATTGTGTGTGTGTGTGTGTGTGTATAGTGTGTGTTTGTGTTACATTTCTGTGGTCCTGGTTTGATCCTGATCTTCCCTCCATGATCCACCCTGAAGAACAAACACACACATTTATACATTCATTAAACTTCATATCAAATCAAAACTAAACTAAAGACTAAAACAGATCATTGCAGCATAAAACACCCTTCAGACCTTACAGTTCAGATAACACTAAAGTCATTAGACCAATTATTATTATTATTATTATTATTATTATTGTTATTATTATTATTATTAAAGCTGGTAATACAGACTATCTGTACGGAAAGCTGCACTTCTGAGCTGCTGCTGCTGTGAGATGCTGATAGACAGTCATGTTTAATCATTACACAAGGGAATAAAGTTGAACGTCATGGTTGGTCGTTAGATATTTAAGCACTTTAGCTCCATTACCAGTTTACAGAACACTGCTGCTCCACATCACGGTCTTCACATTAATACAGTGAACTATCGTTAGATATTTAAACAAAGCTTAACAAAAAGATATAAAAGTAACATTTAATCGAGTTTCTCTGGAGTTACGCTGCACATTACATATACTGAACTCACTGTAAGAAGTTCTGAACAGTATATTCATAACAGGAAATGGAATATTTTACTTCTTTTAAAGGACAGAGACGTTCTGGAATTTTATAAAGATTAATCTGTAATGTTTTCAGTGTTTACTGTTTTATTGTATATTTTTATTGTGTGTGTATAATTAAATACATCTTTTTCAGAATCATAGTCATATTAATCTATCATGTTTTATATGAATCAAAGCTGCTTTTATTCAAGTAAAAGTTTGAAGGTAATGAAATTAGTGTAGTTGTAGGTAGTGTATTTTGATAAAATAATGGATTAAAAATTCTTTAAACATTATTAATAACTCAAAGATTTCATTGAAAATCTACACAAAACCTACATTTTACAAAAATCATTTACAAACATGACGCAAAGTTCATATTCAATGAAAGAAGAATATATTAATATTTTGTCATAATTTATTCACATGAAATTTGGTTAAACAAGCTAAATTTATAACTCAAATAAACACAATGAACAAAGCAATTCAAAGTAAATAAAACTTCAAATGATCAAAATCAATATTTGTAATTCCAAGCTGAAAAACAGTTCAGATCAACTTCTGCTGTGTTCCACTTTTAACAGTGAAGCCAGTTAATATTCAGCTCAGTTCTGTTGTTCTGTAAGAAGTTAAACTCAGTATTTAAGTTGTGTCTGTCAGGCTGGAGGTTTTAACCCTGAAAAACTGTAAGATCTCTGTGATCTTACAGATGTAGAGAATGTTCAACACCATCAACAGATATACAGGCTGGAGAACACAGTTATTTACATTTACCATTTTAAATTAAATATGCTGTTATGATATATAATTTTTAAAAGTTACTGTTAATGATGTTTAAGTTAATGACACTAAACAAAAATAATTTGTTTTTTACTAAAAATAGAAATATTTTGAAAGAAATTTAGCATTTTAAGATTTTAGTGTTTTCAGACAAATCTTAGCATTAATTTGATTAATAAATTTAATATTATTTATAAAATGTATTATCATTATTATTATTATTCGTCATAGTAGTAGTAGTGATATAATAATGTGCAACACTCTTGTTATCCCATTTATATTCTTCTACTTATTATTCTTTTTTTTTCTTATTTCTCTACCAGATATTTGTCGTCTAACTCATCCCGCAGTTTTTTAAAATATCAAAACCGGTCTAACTCTGTAATATTCAGTCTGATCAGGAATGGTTTGCTTATACAGCTTTTTGATCGTATGGTTTTCGTACAATCTTCGTTAAATTACGTTTTTTTTTCCATACGAATGAATGGGGTAATCACCCGCAAGTCCAGCTACTGTCCTTCTGCTCGACCGAAGACACTGTTCACATATACTATCTCAGGGCCGTCCCCTGAGCACAAATTCAATGTTGTTCTCACTCTGTTTGTTATTTTTTTCTCATCCCTCGTTCCTCCCTTTTACATCCATTCACTTTTACCCACAAATAAGCCCTATACCTTCCTTTGACTGACAGCCACCAGACTGTGTCCTCACTCAGGGCAGGTCTCCAAGCTCTAATCCTCAGCTGTACTGACCTGCACTCCTCTGTGTGTATTCATCCCTCGTTCCTCCCACAGACTCCCATAGACTCCCATTCATTTTTTATAACAACAACCAACTATGTGGCAACCCTCTAACAAACCACTCAGTACACACCCCTCATACCACAGCAGCTGGCTAGAAACACCTTAGCAACCACCTAGAAACAAGCTTCAGCTGCACAATCACTCTGTATTTTCTTCAGGAAATGCAATGTTCTAGTGATTATTATTAATATTATTATTATTATTATTATTGTATTCAAATATACATTAAATAAAATAAATAAACTTTTAAACATCCATAAATGTGAGGTACATTTGCTGTTTATTTGTTCATTTCCCATCCCTCCATTCATTCATAAACTGCTGTCTGTTATATGAACAGATTCAATGAACTGACTCGATTCACACTGCTTAGTTTTATTAATTAATTATTAAATAATTTATTTTCAGCTGAAAATGCATGTTTACGCCCATCGCTCTCTCTCTCTCTCTCTCTCTCTCTCTCTCTCTCTCTCTCTCTCTCTCTCTCTGTGCTTGTCTCTTTGACTCTCTTGGTTCTCAGTCCTCACTGCTAACTGAAAAAGCTGTTAAAAATACCTTATAAAGGTCTGTCAGTAGTAAACTTTAGCTAACAGGAAGGTCCGCTTCTCATACAGTTAAACACACATAATACAGCCTTGTAACACTGCACAAACACAAGAAGACACTTGCAGATCTTAAAAATGAAAGTCTGTTTAATGAGAGAGGTGTCAGAATGGAACTCTGTAGAACTGTGGAACGTGTAAAACACAATCTCAGGGCAAAACCAATATCAAAAACCAAGCAAGAGTCAAAAACTGGAATAGACAAACCATACAGGCAAACAGAGCAGAAGGGGAAATCCAAAAGGACAAAATCCAAAAACGGTCAAAAGGTTCAAGGCACAAGTAGAGAAATAACGCTCAGTAGTCCAGTGAAATGGCAATACCTCGCAATGAGGAGAGCAAACCAAGGGCTATTTAAAGCCTGAGACAAACACAAACACAGGTGAATCGAATTAGAATTCAGGTGACTGAGAACAAGGCAGTTGCGTGTGATTGGAGGAATAGATGACGTCATCGGGACTGGAGTTATGGGAAAAGGAGTCCTGGAGCGTGCTAGGCAAGGGAGGAGAACCCCGAAGCGTGACAAGCCTGATGTTTCTGCTGATTTATTAATTATATTGGATGTTACTTTACCATCAGTGTGTTAGTTAACAGTGAACTTTCTCTTGCTGGTTTTATGTTATGAGCAGGAAAAACAACAACTTTAACTAATGTTAACATTAATTTGATCACTAGTATAGCTAATTATGCTTGCAGCATAAATTGAGCAGCTACTGCAATTAAAACCAATATGGGAGGTCTCTTCCAAAATTACCAAGCAATGGAGCTCAGTGTCCTAATGCTAGTTATAGTCATGTTCAGGGTACAACAATTCACCATCTACAGGAAAACATTCCAGTCAGTAATGTGTGTGTATATATATATATTTATATACACAGTGGAGGAAATAAGTATTTGATCCCCCACTGACTTTAAAAGTTTTAATGCAAAAAAAATAAATGAAACGTCTCATAATTTTATGCCAGCTTCATTTTAACAGTGACACATAGAATATCAAAAGAAAAAACTAAGAAAATTACATGAAATGAGAAATAAAAATTAATTTGAATTTCATTGAAGGAAATAAGTATTTGACCCCCTAGTAAAACATCATTTAATACTTGGTGGCAAAACCCTTGTTGGCAAGCACAGCAGTCAGACATTTCTTGTAGTTTTTTATAAGGTTTGCACACATTTCAGGAGTAATTTTTGCCCACTCCTCTCTGCAGATCATCTCCAAATACTTAAGGTTTTTAGGCATGCATTTGGAAACGCGAAGCTTCAGCTCTCTCCATAGATTTTCTATGGGATTGAGGTCAGGAGACTGGCTAGGCCATTCCATGACCTTGATATGCTTCTTATGGAGCCACTCCTTTGTTTCCTTGGCTGTATGTTTTGGGTCGTTGTCATGCTGGAAGACCCATCCACGACCCATTTTCAGCGCCCTGGCGGAGGCAAGGAGGTTGTCACCCAGGATTTCGCGATACATGGCCCCGTTCATCTTCCCGTCGATGCAGTGAAGTTGGCCTGTGCCCATAGAAGAAAAACACCCCCAAAACATAATGCTTCCACCACCATGCTTGACGGTGGGGATGGTGTTCTTAGGGTCATATTCTGTATTTTTCTTCCTCCAAACACGTTGAGTTGAGGCCAAAGAGCTCAATTTTGGTATCATCTGACCACAGCACCTTCTCCCAGTCTCTCTCGGAGTCATTAATATGTTCATTGGCAAACTTGAGGCGGGCCTGGATGTGAGCCTTCTTGAGCAGAGGAACCTGGCGTGCACTGCAGGATTTTAAACCATTACGTCTCAGTGTATTACCAGTGTTTTTTTTGGAGACTGTGGTCCCAGCTGCCTTGAGATCATTAACCAGCTCTTCCCGTGTAGTTCTTGGCTGATTTTTAGCCTTTCTCATGATCAATGAGACTCCACGAGGTGATATCTTGCATGGAGCTCTGGGCCTAGGTCGATTGACAGTAATGTTGTACTTCTTCCACTTCCAAATAATTGCACCAACAGTTGTCACCTTCTCATCCAGCTTCTTACTTATGGCTTTGTAGCCCATTCCAGCCTTGTATAGGTCAACAATTTTGTCCCTGACATCTTTAGACAGCTCTTTAGTCTTGCCCATGGTGGAGATGTTGGAGTGTCACTGAGTCTGTTGGCAGATGGCCTTTTATACAGGTGACAATTTGGGACAGGTGTCTCTAATGCAGGCAACGACTTCACTGAGGTGTGTCAGTGGTCTGTGGGAGCCAACATTAGTCATGGTTTTTAGGGGATCAAATACTTATTTCCCTCAATTAAATGCAAATTATTATTTTTTAATCATTTAATTTTCTAGATTTTCTTTTTGATATTCCATCTCTCACTGTTAAAATGAAGCTACCATAAAAATCATAGACTGTTTAATTATTTTTCAGAGTACGAAACTTTCAAAATCAGTGGGGGATCAAATACTTATTTCCTCCACTGTCTCTCTCTCTCTCTCTCTCTCTATATATATATATATATATATATATATATAAACACAATAGAAGTCAGTCTGTGTCTAAAGACAGTAAGTCAGTAACTCACTGTAGTTTCTCCAGTTTACAGTGTGGATCCTCCAGTAGATCAGAGAGCAGCTTCACTCCAGACTCTCCTGGGTGATTATAGGTCAGATCCAGTTCTCTCAGATGGGAGGGGTTTGATTTCAGAGCAGAAGCCAGAGAAGAACAGCCTTTAACTGTAACCATACAAAAAGACAACCTGCAGAAAGGAAGAAAAAAGAGGGACAGATGGTATTTACATACAGCTATAAACCAACTGCAGTACAGTACATCAACACTCTGATAATGAACATGATAAAATTACAACTTGATAAACTGACTGCTTCACATTTTACATTTCATATTTTTCTTCAGTCAATTGAAGTCAAAATTTACAAAGTGATTTTTACAATAGGAACTACTACAAAGAGGCTTAACATGGGTCCAAACCCCAGTGAGCATCACCAAAGGTGACAGGGGCAAGAATAAACACCCTAAGAGCAAAAGGAAGAAATCTTGAGAGGAACCAAGATTCAATAGGTAAACCCATCCTTCTTACATCCACCGCAGGTAAGAAAACAATAATATAAAAAGAGCAATATGAATAAAGGATACGATTTTACAGTTAATATACAACACTGAATATCAAGGAAAAGGAAAAAAAGAATCCAGTAGGAACTGTTTAGATAATCCACATTTCTGTGAGGCGTAGAGCATCAAAACCATGATCAGTAATTATTTAATTTTGAAAAACGATCTTAGATTTAAGGGATCTATTATTATTCAGTCCTGGTTTTAGACTAAAGGTGCTGTCATTGTAATTTTTTAACAAATTCAATAATCGTTAGATGAACAGACTTTATAAGGCTTTGTGGAATTTGTTTGATTCAGGGAACAGACACAGTCTCAATTGAAGGTAACCTAGGTGGCAATTCAAGGAAGCTCTTTCAACAGGCGTCTCAGAGGGTCTCACTGAGTGGGGTAAACCTGTTGGACATGTGAATGTGAGAGGAATGGTGATCGAGTAGGGAAACTTTAGTATTAGCTTTGGCTTTGTAAGTATGCTGCCAATATGAGACACATTCACCCTGCGTCGAGGGCTCTGCTTCTGGAGTCCAGGACTTGCTAACTCTGTCTGAGGCACCTGGAGCTTCTAACAGTGAGTCTGAGCCCTTCTTACCAGCTCAACTCCTTACTAGTATTCAGATGCACAACTCTAACTGTAGAATCATTTCTGTCACTCAACAAACTAACTTAGATTTTCACAAACAAAATTGGTAACGCTATTATCACTACTGATGACGAATATGTCTTTTGGACCCAGTGAGAAAAAAAATCCCTCTGAAAGCCAGAGGTTATAATAACTTTTGATTGATATGCAGCAACTTATTAAAATTGTAAAACAGCTAGGGATTAGCAACAATAGAGCAGAGAAAACAGCAAAACTCCCACAAAGCAATCTCAAAAAACAGGAAATACGTCACAGGAACTACATCACCAACCCAACACAACCAGTAATATTCTGATCTCCAGTAGATACAATTAGAAAGAAATTTAGAACTCAGAAGTAAGACAAAGCAGAACCCATTTTCCTCCTGGAAGCATTACAGAGTGCAGTTATAGATAAAGGCAAAATAGAGGAAATTACAAAAGCACCAATTAAGTAAAACAATTTATAGAATAGCAAAGAACACTACACTTAGCAAATAACAAATAAATTAAAGTCTGTCAAACATAAGATTTTTTTGTGTTTAAACAAATATATCTTGATGAAATCATTGCAAATCTTTATACTAAAAGAGACATAAAAGTAAAATACTGTCTGTGGTTTGGCTGAGTAAAGTGATATGAACTGCTTCTGTGTGAGGGGATTATGGGATTATTCCCATCTTTAATATCCAGAATTACTGTGACTGTAGTAGATTGGTAATAAGTGTGAAATTGTATGGTAACACCATTGTAAGTTGTATGTACCTACAAATTAGATCTTTTCTAGATCTGTGGTCACACTAGATCTGTAGTCACAGTATTTTACTGACAATAACAAAAAAGGAACTTGTGATTATTGCTCGTCTTCACCCCCTGCTATCCATGAAAGATACTGAATCTCTGGTTCATGCTTTCAAATCATCCCACCTAATCAACTGCAGCTCCCTTCTCATTGGTGTTCTTTACAAAACTATCTGCCCCCTTCAGTATTTACAAAACTCAGCAGCTAGAATCCTCTCTCACTCTAAAAAATCAGCTCACATCACCCCAATTCTGTATCAGTTACACTTGTTACCCATCCTGCTTCGTATCCAGTTTAAAGTCTTCCTGCTTACAAATCTCTACATAGTCTAGTACCAGTTTACTTAGTCGAGTTCCTGCACCCTCACTGCCCTGCCCAAACATTTAGGTCCTCTGACTCAGGTCGTCTTGTTGTCCCAAAATTTAGGCTGGCCATGGTTGGGGCACATCTTTTAGCATCATGGCTGCCAAACTATGGAAGACATTCCCATAATCTCTCGGTGACTGTCCCTTACTTTACTCCTTTAAAGATCATCTTAAAACCTACTTCTTATGTTTTTGTACCTTAGGTCTGAGAATGGCGCTATATAAGTTGGAATTATTGTTACTATTATAATAATAGTTATTATACATAGACTTTGAGAACATAAATGGAATATAAATCCATGCCACAAAGGCATTGCTCCTGACTTTTCATTTTCTCACTGTTTTTTGGACATTTTAATGAGCAGAGCGGCTGCTCTCTACAGCAGGCACAGATGCAGGCGGCACATGCAGATGCAGGCAGCGCACTGAAATGCTGGTTAAACTCCGACAGCACGGACTTCGCACACCGCTCCCCAGCATTCACATGGTGAATCTTCGTTCATTAGGGAATAAATTGGACGAGCTTTCCCTTCTAAACAGAACTAACAAGGACTTTTCTCTCTCTGCTGTGCTGTGCTTCACTGAGTCTTGGCTCACTGAGTCGACCCCAGACAGCGCGCTCCAACTCCACAGCTTTAACCTCTACAGAGCGAACCACACCACAAAGCTCTCGGGCAAGAAGAAAAGCGGCGGAATCTGCTTTTACATCAACCAAGACTGGTGTACAGATGTCACAGTGTCAAAGAAAACATGCAGCCCTAACCTGGAAACACTTTATATAAGCTGCAAGTCATTTTACTGTCCAAGGATACTTTTCGTATGTTGTCCTCGCAGAAGTCTATATTCCACCCAGGCGTGCGTGCACGAGGCGCTGCGCATTCTCTCACATATCAGATCATCAGTGGAGAGTTTAAACACACAGACTCTGTTTTTTATCATTTTAGAGGACTTCAACAGAGCACAACTCACCAGCAAACTGCCTAAATACAGACAGCATGTTACCTGCCCCACCAGGGAGAGTAATATTTTAGATCACTGTTACACTGTGTTAAAGGGGGCCTATCACTCTGTTCCTCATGCTGCTCTGGGCCTCTCCAATCACTCGGTAATCCACCTTCTTCCAACCTATAGGCAGAAGCTCAACCTGTAGTCAGCTCTGTGAAGAAGTGGACCACAGAGGCTAAAGAAAGCCTTCAGGACTGCATGGAATTAACAGATAGGAGTGTGTTTGAGGACGCTACAAGCAGTCTGGATGAATATATGAATACTGTCACATCCTACATCAGCTTTTGTGAAGATACCTGTGTTCCCAACAGGACTGGCATTAAATATAACAATGACATGATCTAGTTTAATGTCAAACTGAAACAGTTGCGCCGGTCTGAAGAATCAGCATTTAGGAGTGGAGATGGTGCTCTGTACAATCAGGCAAGGAACACACTCAACAAAGAAATCAGAACTACAAAGAAGAGCTACTCAAACAAGCTAAGTAGTATGATGTCCACAAATGAGCCATCAACCATCTGGAAGTGCCTGCAGAACATCAACAGCTACAAATGGACACCCCCCAGACAATAGGTGATAGTCAACTGGCTGATGAGCTTAACACCTTTTACTGCAGATTTGAAAAGCCCAGCTCCACATACCCATTCAGCACAGACTCACACCCTCCTGTCACTCAGCCACCTATTCAGCGTGCCCTGAAAATTTGCGAGAAGGACATGCATCGACTCTTCAGGAAACAAAAAGTGAGGAAAGCACCAGGACCAGATGGTGTATCATCCTCCTGTCTGAGGGCCTGCGCCAACCACCTCACACCAGTCTTTACAGCGCTCTTTAACAAATCACTGAAGCTGCCTGTTTCAAACACTCCACCATTATACCAGTTCCCAAAAAATCACAGGATTGAATGACTACAGACCCGTTGCTTTGACCTCTGTAGTTATGAAATCCTTTGAGAGACTGGTGCTCACCCATCTGAAGAACATCACAGATCCTCTGCTAGACCCCCCTGCAGTTTGTATTGGACGATGCAGTGAACATGGGACTCCATCTTTTTCTCCAACAGCTTGAACACCCAGGAACTTATGCAAGAATTCTGTTCTTGGACTTCAGCTCAGCCTTTAATACAATTATCCCAGGACAGCTACACAACAAACTGCTCCAACTCAGTGTGCCAACCCCCACCTGCCAGTGGATGACCAACTTCCTCACTGGCAGAGAGCAGCAGGTGAGGTTGGGAAAGTTCACCTCAAACACCCAGATCATCAGTATGGGCGCTCCACAGCGTTGTGTACTCTCACCACTGCTCTTTTCACTGTACATGAATGACTGTACTTCCACGCCCCCCTCAGTCAAAATCTTGATGTATGCAGATGACACTACAGTCATTGGTCTTATCCGAGATGGTGACAAGTCTAATTTTAAGTTTAATTCTATTTACTAAATGTAAATGCTTGTCAGACACTTGTGCACTGTGAGCTCCTGTAACCAAAACCAAATTCCTTGTATGTGTAAGCATGACCCAATACATTACCACTGCAACACCACGAAACATATCATAAGAAATTTTATGTAGATCAGAGCAGATATTTTTGTGTTTCTTTTTTTCTCCTTTCTTTTGGTTTGGAAAAGTTTACTGTTTCAGCCCCTGTTCTCATTTATGATTTTTTTTTTACTCTTTTGCCTCTTTTCTTTTGTTTTGGAGAGCCGTTTTTAGTTTAGGTTCTTTTTATATGTTTTTGTATTCTTGAGGCTCTTTGTAATCCTCTTTTAATCTTTCCTTTTCACTTAGAAAAGGACACTCTGTGAACCAAACCTGTCACCCCTCAAAGATGTCACACCCTACTAAGGTGTGAGGCTGAACTGCCATTTGCCATGAGCTAAAAACAGGTCCCACAGGTGTGCCTGATTGATGCTAATCAGCCTATTGGCTTCTGGGAATTGACATCGCCTGGGCTGGGGGTCACTCCCTGCGCTGGCAGCCCAGGCTGAGCCATTACAATATTAAACACTAGAAAATTAGCATGCATTTTTTAGGTTGGCACAACTTGCTACCATAATACTATCATGTCATTGATCACTTACTACAGATCTGTAAAGTGTTACTGAATTCTCTCTGCTGGGAGCAGGACCACCTCCTAAATCTCCAAATCTAGTTAAGTGAAAACCACAATTTACATAAAGCCACATTTCACCAAAGACAGCACTGAATGTATGAGTGCCCATTCCAGGATATCAGATGTGTATAAAACATAAGAGGTTACATTTTGATTAAATATCTAATTTACAGAAAACTCACCTGAGTGTCTCCAGTTTACAGTGCGAACTCTTCAGTCCAGTAGTCAGCAGCTCCACTCCTGAATCCTGCAGGTCATTGTTACTGAGGTCCAGCTCTTTCAAGGAGGAGTTTACTGATTGTAGAGCTGATGATAGTTTTTCGCAAGATGCTGTCCTGAGATTACAGCCAGCTAGTCTGTAAAATCAGTAATACAGCACATGGTAAAGTTTAAATCAGGAGAATTCAAAAGGACTGATGTTATTCTCAATGTGTTAGTTTATCTATACATTTACAAATTAGTACACTAGATGTTGCCTGATTTCGTCCTAACACTAAAAGTGACTTTACAATTACAACTCACTAAAATATAAATGTATTCATTATGATGTTGATGAGTTCGGTCCTTGTGTTCTGTCTCACATCTTGCAAACATTACATCAATAACTTCAAATAATATGAAAGTGATTTGTACTGCAAACAATTTTTGTTGGTTTAACCTTAAATGTACTTTCTTTGCAGCATTTTTTGTAGAGCAAAAATTATGCATAAATGCAGTCAATGTTGGATATTGATTATGATGTAAAATGATAAACAAAACAAACAATAAAACATATGTTGGATGATAAATTACTTTGAGTTAAGTAAAAAAATGACTTAATGTAGCAGATTTTCCAACTACGTCTGTACATCCCACTGCATCTGACCATTTAAAGACATATTGGGTAAGAAACAAAGTAGAAACCAGTGAACTGTATTTTACAGCACTGATACTTTGCAATTTAAGCTGAACCTCTTATTATTTTGAAATAATAACCCTGATTTTATAAAACCCATAAAGATATAAAAGAATTAATGCATTATCTGAATTAAACAGATACTGTGTTGTAAGAACTAGACACTGTAAATTTTTAAATGTAAAAAGATTTACTGACTTTACTCACAAAGTTACTAATTAATTATTTTGGATAACTGAAAAATGTAACAAAAATAAAAACTAAAATGACTCAAATACTATATATTATAAAAAAGAAAATTTGCATGTGAGGTAGTACAACTTGTTACCAAATTACTACCATATAGTTGCTCACTGATTAATGATCAATAAAGTGTTACTGAATTCTCACTAATCACAGGACTACCCACCCAAATAAAAAAATCTCCAAATTTACATGGTTCAAGAGAAAAGCACATGAATGGAGTGACGTTACTCTTCATAAGTTACTTCATCATTACATTAAGAAAAAATGGATAGAATGTAGCACAATGAAAATTTATTTCATTCCTTACATTGCTGATGAGTTCAGCTTCCGAGTTCTTACTAATGCCTTTCACACCTCACATCGATAATATGAAATTGATTTGTACTGCAAACAATGTTGTGTCAGCTTAACCTAAAGATAGGCTTTGTGTGCAGCAGGTTGAAGAACAAAATTTATGTATTTATGCAGTCAATGTTATTGTATATGATTATGATCTGACATCATAAAAAAGAACATCCAAGCAAAAGTTGTATGATAAACTACATTGAGATTAAAATACTTGGATTCACTGTCATCTTGATTCCTCTGTGACTCCTTATGATTTCAAACCCAAATAAATAGCAAATTAATATTTGTTAATTTGTTAATTAAATTTAATAATTATATTATTTTTACTTGTAAATTAATAATTGTCAAATGTTATTTATTCACTTTTTCTTAGTAAGTAATAATTTAATGCAATATGTATTTTTTGTCAATACAACTTGTTACCATAATACCATCATATCATTGACCACATATTAATGATCTATGAAGCATTATGGAATCACTGATTGCAGCAGGACTACCCACCCAAATCAGAAAATCTCCACATTTACATGATTCAAGTTGAACACACATTTATTACTCAAAAGGCTGATTTCACCAAAAGTCAACACTGAATGTATGAAATTTTGATTAAAGATCTAATTTACAGAAAGCTCACCTGAGTGTCTCCAGTTTACAGTGTGAACTCTTCAGTCCAGCAGACAGCAGCTCCACTCCTGAATCTTGCAGGTCATTGTTACTGAGGTCCATCTCCTTCAGGGAGGAGTTTCCTGATTGTAGAGCTGATAATAGTTTTTCACAAGATGCTTTCATGAGATTACAGCCAGCTAGTCTGTAAAGACAGAGTAAATACAGCATATGGTACAGTTTCAATCAGAAGAATTTGAATAGAGTGATGTTACTCTCCATAAGGTATCTTTACATTTCGAAATACTGGATACACTGGATGTTGGTAATACACTGGATGTTGGTAACATGATTTCTTTTGACACTAAAAGTGTCTTTACAAGTCATTAAAATTAAATTTTATTGATCATGTTGCTGATGAGTTTAGCTCATGTGTTCTAACTCACACCTAAACACACATCACATCAATAACTTTGCATGATGTACTCAATGTCTTGTGTTTTGAAAAAACAAATATCTATATATGGAGTCAATATAACTTATCAAATACAGTAAGATATAACAAACTAAATAGACATACCTTGGATGATAAACTACACTGAAGGAAGTAAAAAAAACGTGATTTTTTTTTAAATCTATTCCTTTAATAGAGTAAACAGCTAATCTATTAAAAATATCTGATTTAGCTCTTCTGTAGTCAGGCAGCAGGAGACAATAAGTAGCCATAACTGATTATCATTAGCAACATAATCAATAGTTAATTAAAGTTAATAATCATATCAGCTTTACATGTGCATTATTGAATGCTACAATTCATTTATTAACTATTGTCTTCATGAATGATAAAGCACTGTAATTACTTTTTATACGTAATATACGTAATAACTTTTTATACGTTATTTTAATGTAATATGTACTACATGTTTATAACTTGTTACGCCCCACACTATAAGCAGTGAGTGTTGTGTGTGTGTGTGTGTGTGTGTGTGTGTGTTTGTCTCTTTATCTTTTATTCAGACACTTCAGCACCAGTACAGTTTACTCTAGACCATGTCTTCCTCCTCCACTCAGAGTCTACTCTGTTTTCTAGTCCATGATCAGCCATCCTCTCCAGCATTCTGTGTTTTCTATGTTATGACATATTTGCTCCACTGATGTTCTGTGGACGTAAACGCATCTTCTGGCAGCTTTGTGCTCACTAGCTTGGTTACTGTGCTTTTGGCAGTATTGTTCTGTTATTGTTCTGTGTTTCTACCTTTGCTTGTGATTCTGACTCTGAGATTTGTTTGACCCTGTAGGGCTGCTGTTACTGTATATATCTTAGTTCACCTTCTGTGTGTGTCTTTGGATACAGATCCACCAGCTGTAGGGTTGATCACTCTTTATGTTGGGAATGGGGGCTTGTTTATCTGTGTTGCAGTTAGTTATGGAGTTCAGTAAGCGGGTTGTGTTTTTTCTTTCAGCTTGCATCCCGAGACTTATGCGCGCTGCGTTGCGTTGGGTATAGCTCGCCGTCCTCGTTACAACCACCGGGGCTTCCGCCGCACTCTGCGCATCTCTGCCAGTACGACCACCAGTGAGCATATTCCTGCCATCCTTTCAGCATCTCGCCGAAACCCAGCTAGATCAAGGGGTCGAAGAAACAGCTGCGGTATCAGCAATCTTTGTCACCTGGATTATACACCTGTGAACTGTCTCACTGTTACATAACCAGCCCGTGAATCGGCACTCGTTAAAATAGCGCTGATCAACGCTAGGTCGCTGCTAAGTAAGACCTTTCTATTGAACGATTTCTTTATCTCCCGTGGCCTGGACTTTCTCTTTGTAGTTGAAACGTGGCTAACTACTGGCGATTTAAGCCCCCTTGTTGAACTGTCCCCCAAGTGTGCCTTTTTTAATACTCCTAGACCTACTGGTCGAGGTGGAGGTCTCGATACTCTTTTTAGAGATCACTTTAAATGCTGTTTACTATCTGCTGGAGGCTATTCAAGTTTTGAGGTGCAGCTGCTCAAGCTGGAGCTGTCGTGTCCTGTAACCTGTGCTTTAGTGTATAGATCTCCTAAACCTAACAATGACTTCATTCAGGAATTTTCTAATTTTCTGTCAGTCATTCTGTCTAGCTCAGATAAAGTCCTGATTCTGGGTGATTTTAATATCCATGTATGTTGTCCTTCTAAACCCCTGGCTAGAGATTTTTTACAACTCATTGACTCTTTTAGTTTAACTCAGTCTGTTACTGGCCCCACACATGAACACGGTCATACTCTGGATCTGGTGTTGTCATTTGGTTTCTCATTGTCCAGCATAGAGATAGTTTCGGATGTCTGTTTGTCTGATCACAAACCCATTTTGTTCGACCTTTCTTTTCCATGCTCTCCTCTTAAGAGCAGTCTGCCTGTATACTGCACACGCTCCATTACACCCTCTACAGCCAGTCAGTTTTCAGTTGCCTATATTACCTTTCCCATGGTTTGTGCCATTGAGAATCCACCTTCAGGTATGAGCACAGACGAGCTGACTGATCTCTTTAATTTGGCATGTACTGGCATCATCAATCAAATTGCTCCATTAAAATCTATAAGTGTTAAAGTGAAGTCACAGCCATGGCTAAACAGGGATACTCATGTACTCAGACAGCAGTGTAGGAAGGCAGAACGGAAATGGAAGCGAGATCATCTCCAAATTTCCTATCAAATTCTTAAAGAATGTCTAAAGAATTACCAACAGGGTGTCAAAGCAGCCAGAGCGAATTATTTCTCCGACATCATTGCTAGGCATTCTCACAGTCCCAAAGTTCTTTTCAATACAATAAATACAGTGCTGCATCCCACTATCTCTCCAACTCTTGAAGCCACTACTGAAATATGTGATAATTTTATGAGGTTTTTTATTTCCAAAATTGACAGTTTGCAGTTTCAATCAGTTTCTTCAGTCCTTGACCCCTCCGTTTCACTTAAACCTCCAGCCTATTTAAGTCAGTTTGAGGCTGTGTCATTGTGGGACCTGACTGAGCTAATCGTTAATATGAAGCCAACTACTTGCTGCCTGGATGCATTTCCCATGCCGTTTCTTAAAGATGTTCTGCCTTCTATTGGCCCAAGCATTCAGTCTATAATAAATAGCAGTCTAACCAGTGGTGTCGTCCCTTCTTCCTTTAAACATGCAGTTGTTCAGCCTCTTTTGAAAAAACCTGGCCTAGATCCTACACTTTTAGGGAATTTTAGACCAATCTCTAAGCTTCCTTTCTTGGCAAAAGTCTTAGAAAAAGTTGTCTTTCAGCAACTGTGTTCTTTTCTAAACCAATTTAACATCCAGGACAAGTTTCAGTCAGGTTTCAGAGTCCTTCATAGTACAGAGTCTGCTCTTCTTAAGGTTTTAAATGACCTACTTCTAGCTGTGGATTCTGACAGTTGTGCTATTCTTATTCTTTTAGACCTAAGTGCAGCCTTTGACACTATCGACCATACCATCTTGCTAGATCGCCTGAAGTATGGTGTTGGCATCCAGGGGGTAGCATTAAAGTGGTTTGCCTCATATTTAGAAAATCGAACCTTATCTGTTAGGTTGGGTCAATCTTTCTCTTCCTCTCCAGCACCTATCACTTGTGGTGTTCCTCAGGGATCCATTCTGGGACCTATTCTTTTTTCTCTATATATGCTCCCTCTTGGGTCTATCTTCCAGAAATACAATATCTCATACCATTGCTATGCGGATGACACACAGATATACCTTCCGCTTAACCCAAGCAAAAACTGTTCCTTACATCTCTTGTTTGACTGTTTGAGGGATGTCGAGTGCTGGATGTCTAAGAATTTCCTCAAGTTAAACCAAGACAAAACTGACATTATTATCTTTGGAAATCCTGCCTCGGTTAGTGTTATAGCCAATGATCTGGGACCTTTGATTACTAATGTGCATGACCACGTAAAGAACCTTGGTTTCATCTTCGACACCAACTTAAACTTTGAGAAACAAATCAGCACAGTTGTTAGAGGAAGTTTTTATCACCTTAGAAACATTGCTAAGCTCAAAAGCATCCTGTCTTTTAAGGACCTGGAAACAGTTATCCATGCCTTTATTTCCTCTCGTGTTGACTACTGCAACTCACTGTACTTGGGTATCTGTCAGTCGAGCCTGTCACGTCTGCAGCTGGTCCAAAATGCAGCTGCACGGCTCCTGACTGGTACCAAGAAAAGGAAAAGTATAACCCCTGTACTGGCTTCACTGCATTGGCTTCCAGTAAAATACCGGGTGGAATTTAAAGTCTTATTGTTTGTTTTTAAAGCTCTTCATAACCTGGCTCCAAGTTACATTTCTGACCTCCTTCACCTTCGCTCGACCCCTCGTGTTTTACGCTCCTTTAACCAGTTGTGTTTAGATGTTCCTCGCTCTCGGCTGAAATTCAAAGGTGATCGGGCCTTTTCTGTTGCTGCTCCAAAACTTTGGAATAATCTTCCACTTTTTATAAGGGAATCAGCCACAGTGGACACTTTTCATGTCCAACTTAAAAACCTATCTTTTCTCTCAGGCATTTGAGTCCTGAGCGGATTATGCTATTAGTTGTCTGTTTTATCTTGGTTGACTCGTCTTGTCATCAGGTTCTTTTATATGATTGTTTTATTGCTTTTCTGTTTTTAGTTTCTTTTATGTATAGTTTTTTGTATTATTTTAAAATATGTTTATGTTATATGATTTTATTGTACAGCACTTTGGCCAGCACTCGCTGTCTTTTAAATGTGCTTTATAAATAAAGATGACTTAACTTGACTTGACTTGGCTCATCTCTAGACTGGGTCATAATAAACGACATAGCAGAACTTTATCATCATACTTCATCATCAACTTAATCATTATAATTACATTAATCAAAACAAATAATTTTGAATAATGTTTAAAAATTATACATGATCTATTTCATATGGACTAGCTAAGCATTGAGGAAGCAGTTGTGAATCATAAAGTAAAAGTCATTTAAAACAGGAAATAGACAATTGATTCAATCATTATTTTTATGCAAAAAATAAATGTTTACAATTTAAAGTTATGTAATTTATGAGTTCTAGGTATCAAAGACTGATTATTCTTATGTGACTAAATTAGTGCTTAATTTTTCTGTTATCAATAATACAATAATTAATGCTTTGAAACAATTATAGAATCATTAATAAACCAATAGATATCATTTCCAAACTAATAAATATGAGTAGTATGAAGATACTTTATTGTTATCACAATAAAAATGTGACAGTACACTTTTCTGAGCATATCGTAAACATCATGAGCACTTACAAGAATCTAACTGCATGTTTCATTATGAAGAAAACATATTTAGTCCTGTTTAAATGGATTTTCTGGTGCAGTTTATTGAGTATTCAATATGCAATAAATCAATGTTGTTGTAGGTATTATATCATTTTTACATGAGGCACTATAGGTTCTATTTTCTATCCTATTCCAACTTAGTAAATCTCAGAAACACTAAATATGTGATGCACATCATGTATCATGAAAATGTCTTGAAGTATCATACTATACTACTTTTGCCACTTTACCCACCCTTAGATATGAGGGTGGGTAATGTGGCAAAAGTAATATATCCATCATATATATGATCAGTCACACTTAATATGACCAGGGACATGAACTAACAAGATTTTTTTAAATGTGCAATTTTCAGTTTAAGCAAATTTAAAGGGTTTTCTTTTCCTAATTCCTCTCATAATATTACCTCATAAATAAGTGTTTCCACAGTGAAGTAACTTTAACTCTTAATGTGTGAGCACACTCACTCAAAACAAATCTCAGTTCATCCACTAATAAAGCCAGCATTGAGATTCATTTATACATTCATGGAAACACAGTAACACACAGAAAACTTCAGTTCCACTTGCTGATCCATTTTAATGACCAACATGGACATAAACACTGCTGACATCTACTGTTGCAGTATGAGATTTTGAGTCCACTCTGTAACTTAGGGCATGAAATATCATGTATGAAGAAATCAAGTATAATCATCATTTTTTCATTTCTGTTCATTTTATTATGTATGTTTTTTTTTTTTCTTTTCATTTACATTCGGGTAAGTTAGGAGCTAGAATTCCCTCTTTCCTGTGTCTCAAAACACGACTCCACAATTGGAAAGGAACTGCATAACTTTACATGTAGGATTTATATTAATTTTGAGATTTTACAGCTTTCTGATTGGATATAATTTTGTCCTGTGGAGCTGGTATAAAGTGTAAATATGGCTTTTATTCTCTCTTCTTTCATTGACTATATGCTAACATGCTGCCATGACTTTTGATGAAACAGAAAACTCCAGTTTAAATCAGTGAGTCAGTGTGGATTCAGTGCACCAACACATCCTGGATACTCAGGCGGCAGATATTAAAGAGCTGAAGGGGACAACATCAATGTATTTGAATGTATCACTGATAAGATGTGAAGTTTGACAAAGCTATAAATAAAGAAGATATTGAAATGATGAACAATCAGCAGGAAACAGACAAAACACTACAGGGAAAATGCAAGAGCTTGTTAAGGAAACACAGACAGGTAATGATTTACTATCATTAAAACATGATAGAAAGAGATTCATTGTCAACAGTGCAGAAGCACTGGGGCACTGCTGCACAAATACTAGTGCAAAGCTCGAGAAAAGCTGTAAAAATTAAATATAGAACAGTCCGAAAACAACTGTCAGTGAAACTGGATGAAACAGAATGAAAAAAGTAGTGATTTTAAACACACAGTAACGGATACAACAACCAGAAAAATGTGCTATATTTTCACATGCACAAATGTTACTCACTTTTCATTATATGGCTCTAGATTCGCATATTTAAAACAATCTGATACCAAATGAAGTTTCACTGACAATGTTCACGAATTAACAAGCTGTGCCAAGCAGTCATATTGAACTAAATTTATCCTTTTAATGTTGGCTGTTAGATTATGAGCATTTTATTACTTAACAAAAGAAATGAATAGCTTGATTGCAATGTACATTCATTAAATCACAATAACAGAAAATGTACATTTCTTAAATCACTGTGACAGAAAGACGTCATGTAATAGGCAGGAAAGATCCCAATATCTAAAAGTAGACTGCACTACTCCTGATTTACATTAAATACAGTACAGTATAATATTTATGAATGAAAATACTCACACAGCTTTTCTGGAAGCTTTGATCACTGGCAGCAGCCTCAGAAGACATTTCTCTGATCGATCATATTTCCTCAGGTCAAACTCATCCAGCTCCTCTTCTGAATTCAGCAACACAAACGCCACAGCTGACCACTGAGCAGGAGAGAGCTCAGCTCCACTGAGTCCACTGGAACCTCCTCTGTTTAGGTATGATTGGACTTCCAGCTCCAGAGAATGATCATTCAGTTCATTCAGACAGTGGAACAGACTGATCGTTTTCTCTGGAGAGGGATTCTCCCTGATCTTCTCCTTGACGTACAGGACTGTTTCCTCTGTGCTGTGAGAGCTGCTTCCTGTCTGGGTCAGTAGGCCTTGTAAGAGAGTCTGACTGGACTCCAGTGAGAGGCCCAGAAGGAAGCGGAGGAAAAGGTCCAGGTGTCCATTCTCACTCTGTAAGGCCTTGTCCACTGCAGACCTGAGGAAGTCTGACATTGTTGATTTTCTCTTTAAACCAAAAAATCCTGTTGACAGAACATTTCTGTTGGAGGAAATGAAGGAAATACATGCATATAAAGCAGCCAGAAACTCCTGAACACTCAGGTGCACAAAGCTGAACACCTTCCCCAGGTGCAGCCCAAACTCCTCCCTGAAGATCTGGGTACAAACTCCTGAGTACACTGACACTTCTCTGACATCAATGCCACACTGTCTCAGGTCTTCCTCATAGAAGATCAAATTGCCTTTTTCCAGCTGTTGGAAAGCCAGTTTTCCCAGTGCCAGAATACTCTTTCTAGACTTTTTAAGATCAGTGTCACATTTCCCATGGTACTTTTGGTCCTTGTGTTTGATGTGAAAGATCAGGAAGTGGGTGAACATTTGAGTCAGAGTCTTGGGGATCTCTCCACTCTCTGCTCCACCCAACACTCTCTCTAGAACAGTGGCTGCAATCCAACAAAAGACTGGGACGTGGCACATGATGTAGAGGCTTCTTGAGGACTTCATGTGGGAGATGATTTTACTGGCCAGGCTCTGGTCACTGATTCTCTTCCTGAAGTACTCCTCTTTCTGAGGGTCACTGAACCCTCGTACCTCTGTTACCTGGTCAACACACTCAGGAGGGATTTGATTGGCTGCTGCTGGTCGAGTAGTTATCCAGAGGAGAGCAGAGGGAAGCAGATTCCCCTTGATGAGGTTTGTCAGCAGCTCATCCACTGAGGCTGACTGTGTTACATCAAATAAGCTCTCATTGTTCTGGAAATCTAGAGGAAGTCGACATTCATCCAGACCATCAAAGATGAACAGGACTTTGTAGTGATGATAGTCTCTTGGTTTTAGTTCTTTTGTGTGTGAAAAAAAAACATGAAGAAGATCCACCAGACTGAGTTTTTTCTCCTTCATCAAGTTCAGCTCTCTAAAAGGAAGTGGAAATATGAAGAGGACGTCCTGATTTGCTTTTCCTTCAGCCCAGTCCAGAATGAACTTCTGCACAGAGACTGTTTTTCCAATTCCAGCAACTCCTTTAGTCAGCACAGTTCTGATGGACTTATCTTTAAAGAGGTCATTACATTTGATGGGTTTTTCCTGTGTTGCTGGTCTTCTGGACGCTGTTTCAATCTGTCTGACCTCATGTTCAGTGTTGACCTCTCCACTCCCTCCCTCTGTGACGTAGAGCTCTGTGTAGATCTCATTCAGAAGGGTTGAGGTTCCAGAACTTGAGATTCCTTCATTAATTTTTTTAAATTTTTCCTTCAGTGTTGATTTCAGTTTTTTATGACAAGAAGGAGCCACTTCTGATAAAAATAGGAAACAATAACAAAAACAACACAATTAGAATATTAACATTTAGTTTCAGCATTGATACAAACACACTATGACACATTATAGTGACATCACACAAAGCTGATCAGTAAGTGAAATGTAATAGTTCTGTGATGATTATTATTAATATTACATTATCCTGATAATTTAAACTCGTGATATTAATATGATGAATAATCACATGACCCTGAGGTCTTACTGGTCAGTAGGGTGTTAGCGAGGTCAGTCTGGTTCATGTTCCTCAGGACGGTCAGTGTGATCTCCAGCGCCCCCTCTCTGACACTTCTCTGATCCTCCTCATCCTCTACCTCTCTCTCAGAGCATGCTGGGTAATCCAGACTCAGCAGCTTCACAAACCTCTTCAGATGATTCTTCACCAGAGAGATGACTTTCTGCTCCAGCTCCTAATTAAGGAGACAGAAACAGGATCCTGTTACCAGAGTGAGGCAATCTACAATATTATTATTATTATTATCGTTATTATTATTATTGCTGTTGTTGTTTTTGTTGTTGTTTTGTTGCTGTTTTTATTGAGTAAACAGGATGACAGAAAAAAAAAATATCATATGCAATTTATTCTTGGCATGAAACACTTTTAGAGCTCCATTTATGCTGAGAAGTTAAATTATGATTCATATTGTCTCAAATTATATGAGAAACCCCGAATCTCTGCTCATCACCACCAGTTAAGCAAGATATCACTGATACAAAAGAAAAGTAAATGATTGTTTTTTATCTGAAATAACAAACCTGCTCTAAACTGAAACATCAATCAGACTGAAAACTCCATTTACAAATGGTCTTACTACAAATGATATACATGCAATTAATGTAACACAACCACACACACACACACACACACACACACACACACACACTCACACACACACACACACACACGCACCTTGAATATGGTCTCCATGTTTCTTCTGGTAATATCTGAGTTCTTCTGGACTCTGTTAGAAATCATAAGATTGTCAGTTGTGTATTGTGAACAACCTGAACAGCTCAATAAACACACTTTCATATGTTACAACATATTCATTTAAAATTCAGTTACATTCACTGTGTAGATATATTAGATATATATAATGAATGTTAGCAGCAGCTGAAACTTTATAAATGAACACTCAGTATTAGATCTTTAATTTAATCCCCTAATCCAGTGTTCTTCACTCCAGGTTCTGTAGAGTCACAGCACTGCACAGTTTAGTGTTCTCCTGCTCTAACTCACCTCTCACCTGCTGAGATTAATCAGGTGGGACTGGAAAGGAGGAACATTTTACTGCACCATACTGAAAACTGTCTTTACCCCAGATCAGTAGATCTGTCCTCCCCTCTGAATACTAGTGGTTTATGCATTGACTGATCACGCTTCATGGACACGTAGCTGGAATCAGGGAAAACACACCAAATAGGGAAAATATTATAAAGTCAACATAATTTATTAAGGTACAAGTTGGAAATTAAGCAATCCATTTAATTTTATATTTTTATTTAGAATATAAAAATGTACAATAAAGAAGAAAAGACTGTGTATTCCTTATTTGTTTTGTTCTGTTTTTCATCTCATTCTTCAGTGTCACATCATTCTTACCTGATCTCAGATGAACTGTTATCCTCTCTGAATTTTCTATCTTTGCCCATTGAGCGGTCACTCTTCATGGACACACAGCTGGGTTCAGGTGAGTCAGATCTCTGACCCTGAGCCAGTCTAAAACACAACCAATATCAGTCATGATCTACAAACGTTCCTGCATGTTGGTGGAGATGAGAACATACAGTCTTTACCCCAAATCCCATGATTCTCTCACCTCTCAGCTTTCTGTGAGTGCTGCTCCTCAGAGAAGCTCATTTTGGAGGTCATGGCTCCTCCTTCAGAGTAGACCTAATCCTGTAAAAACACACACAGAAGTAGTGAAGTCTACATGTTAACTCCATCCGAAAGCTGTTCTCTGAAATATAGTTCTGTCTCTGAGTTCCACAGTGATGTTCTGCTCTCTCTGTGTCTGAAATGTCTTTAATCATCAAGTCAGAAAGTAAATTCTGTGTGTTGATCTTCAGTAATTACCTCTGAGCTTTTCTCTCTCTATTTATGATCTTCTCTTCACTGAACAGAAGCTGCTGGAGGTTTCACTCTTACTGTAAATCGTTTTGGACTGGATTAGTTCACCACCACAGGAGAAAGTGCTGGAAGGTGTTTTACAGGGTGAAGAGGGTGGAGTGATGTTGTACTGGACCAATTACAGCTCTCTCCTGAGCTACCTGTCTGAACAAGTGTGATTAGGAGACGATCAAATCCAAAGTCTGTTCTGAGTGAAAACTGTAAACTCAGCTTGTGAAAGTCCACTGGTGAGTAATGACGACTCACTGTTCTTCTGTTTCACACAGTTCAAGAGTGCAGATTCTTCCAGAAGTGAGTTTCCTCTGTATACTGTTTATAATGTACACTGTTTACAGTGTTTCATTACCCATGACTCTCCTCCACTGTATCTATAATAAACTGACCCAGACTGCCTGATCTCCTACAGCACTCAGTTACACACTCTGATACAATTACAGAATATTTTCACACTAAACCTGGAAAATCTCTCTTTATTGTTGCTGAATCTTGAACCACATGCACTGTAAAAAGCGATTCTGTGTTTTAGTCAGTTGAACTAGTATGGTCATGTTGAGTGAACTGACCGGCCATTACAACTTAACAAAATGAGTTTTAAGAACTTCAACTTGAATATGAACATTAAAACTTAAAATCGCTTGTTTGAACAATGAAAAAAAGGGTTTCCAATCAACTTTTGTATACGACGCATGCGCCGAAGCTCTGACGTCAGCACTGGTTCAACTTTGAATCGAAGACGAAGGACGGCCATTTCGGAAAACAGGGATGCCCGGCAGTCAAGTTCTACAAACTACAAATACAGCTTCAAATTGTTTAATTTTATGAAGGTCATCCACTACACTACATCGAAGCTTACCTACAGTGCTGAAGTAAGTAACTTAACATTGGCTTTATCTAACTTACTTTTTTCGCTAGCTAGCAGGCTAACGCTAGCGCTTAGCTGAAAGCTATGGAAATTAAATGTTGACTACGTGGTCATATGTGCCAGATGGCCATCGTGAGCTGAAGTTAGTTAACCTAGCTAGGCTAATGACATTTATTTATAGGTTATCAGCTGAAAGTTATCACATTTTGTCACCTCAGCTACTTGCTTTTAGAGTTAAAGTGTGTAGCTAAGTATTAGGTTAAAATGCAATGGTGACCGGCACACTAAACTCTAGAGTCTGTTAAGGTATCTTGTTGAGTATGCCTCAAATTGGCGGTATTTGTTGCTATTGTGCACAGAGCTCAGCAAGCTAATGTTAACTAAGTTAGCTAACAGCTAACCTAGTTAGTTGCTAGTTAGCTAACTTGGATATCAGTTGATGGCTAAAAAGGAAGCTTATATAAGTTGAATATAGTCCAAGCTGAGTTTACATATAGCTTTATGGAATTTCATATTCATTTATTTTTTTACTAAATGTTTTCTGTTGTGTGCTGATAACCTAACGTCAAAGGTAACTAGATAGGGTAGCTAGGTTAAGTTAGCTAGCTAGCTAGTGATTAGCTGTGAGTTGCAGTGTGGAGGCGCGGGTCGCGAGGAAGCCGCATGAGTTCCTAACGTATTTTGTGTCTTTCATGAGAGCTGACCTAAATGAAGGGCATGTCGAATCATAAATGAGAACCGCACTGTTTGCGCTTGGAAAAAGCCTCTGTGTTAGCAGTGTGGCATTCTTTTACCAGTCAAAGGCGAATGAACTGCGGTTATGCTTTCTGCATCGTATTGCAGTTCTGCTTTCCGTACGACTGTTTTCGCGAGCTGCATGCCGCTAGACGTACAAAATGCACCTTTTTGTCACTTGTAAATAGTAACCGTCGAAGAACTAAACTAGATGTTTAGTGACGCACAGCGTACATGAGGTTAACCGTAGGCTAGCCACAAATACACTAAGTGAGCAAAACTTAAATATACGGTGCTGTTCGTTGCTAATGTCTAAGTATTAAACAAGTGGTAACGCTAAGTGACCCAAATGTCACTGCTGAAAATTTGCCCTGGTGAATGAACTGCATCTAAATGTAGTTATTAGACTGTTGTTTGACTGTTGTTTGGCTTGCTTGAGTTGTTTACCTGACATATTTGTGATCAACTTTTGTCTTTCAAGCCATCAAGCTACAGGCAGTGAACTGATTCACGTCTTGTTGGGCCTATCCCTGCTGGTGTTAATTGCTGCAATACCATGTGCAGTCGGGGTGGTGTGGGACTGAAAGGTAAGCCAGTACAAGCTTCAAACTGACCACTTAAATGAATATTTGATTTTAAATGTTTGTAGGTGTTTGAGTTTGAATGATGTCATTCCTAATCCAAAGCTTCCAGTATAAGATCATTTTAAGTGAAGTATAATTATTAATTTAATTATTAGGTCTACTTGAATAACAATGCACATTAATCACACACCACAGGCTGTCTTTGACAATAATATTAGTTTTTTAATTCCATTGTTTATTCCACAGAAGTTTACATTTTAATGAGTGTACATTTTAACTTTGATAGAATACATTAAAATATTTTGTATGTTTCATTATATGAGATGAGAAAAAAAGAATTAAACCGTCTCTGGATGCTCTCTGATTTCATAAAAGTGTATGAAATTTATTTATTTATTTTTTTCTTTCTTTAAAAGGATTACATTGGTGCATATTTCTCCAGTCTCCTTGAAGTTTGAGCAGTGTGGGGCCCTTGCCCCCAGCCAATGAGGTGGTGTTGCAAAGTCTGCTCTTTCTCGTCACCCAACCAGCGCACTCTCATAATTCACTACAAACTAAAACACTGCTATCACGCAAGTAATTGTCCCCTACCCTGCATCTATGAAGACTGTGTGTGCTCATTTAGAACTGAACTTGCGCTGAAGAAACATTTGACTACAGACCATAGACAGTCTGGTCAGGTCTGCACTGCAACCTCAAAGCTGAACTGTGATCTGTGCAATTATTCTGAGACCTGCAGTATTACACAGTATTTTGCACACCTAAACACTCATATCAGAAATAAGGAGACTGTAAAATGTCCCTTTAAAAATTGCAGCTTTCAGTCCAGTGTTTATAGTACTTTCCATGCCCATAAGAGTAAAAGCCATTGTCTGTGTACCATAGAGAATTTTCGTGGGGACATCTACCAGCTTTGCACTCCTGGTGTCTCAAATTCTGAAAGTTCGACTTTTGAGGCACATTTGGATCATGTGGACTTTTCTGCATCGGATTGTGATTTACAATATGATGAAGACCTGCATGAATTGCTTCAACACAAATTAGCTTCCTTGTTTCTTCGGATGCAAACAGTTCTTCATGTGTCTAAGGCAACAACTCAAGAAATTGTAAATGAACTCTGGAATATCTGTTCAATTGCTGAAGAGTTCACACCAAAATTAATTGAAAGCATATTGATTAAGCACAACTGTACAGTAAATAATTCCATCACCACTGCCATAACAGAGATAGTCAGAAAAGCAAATCCCCTGTTATCACTGTCAAAGAACGGTCCTTTTGGTTCAGAATACAGAAGAACCACCTTTTACAAGGCAAATTTTAAAGTGATTGAGCCTGTTGAATATGTTTTAGATGCATCTTCCAAAAGAAAATATGTTTATGTTCCGATTTTGAAAATTTTGTCAGAACTGTTAAATCGTAATGATGTTCTAGATAAAATCTTGCAGACAGAAGATACAGAAGCTTTTGGACATTTGACTCATTTTAAGACATACAGAGATGGATTATATTGCAAAGAGAATCAGTTGCTGTCTTCAGATAGTTTAAGCATAGCTCTGGGATTATACATAGATGACTTTGAAATTTGTAACCCATTAGGAAATTCAAGAAAGAAGCACAAGGTCTGTGCAGTTTATTGGGTGATTTCAAATTTACCAATACAGTATAGGTCCTCTGTGCAGTCCATCTATTTGGCTTGTCTCTGTTACAGCAGTGATGTGAAAAAGTATGGCTATGATTCCATTCTTCAGCCGTTGGTGAAAGACGTAGAAGTACTTGAGCAGCAAGGTTTGTACATTCAGAAATTGGGAGCAAATATTAAAGGTACTGTACTTTATGTGTCCGCGGACAATTTGGGAGCCCACTCACTTGCTGGTTTTCAAGAAAGCTTTAATGTTGATAAATTCTGTAGATTTTGTTTAGCTAGCCGCACGGACATAAACGTTCATGAAGTAAGAGAGGGACATTTCCCACTCCGAACAGTTGAAGCTCATGACCACATCCTGTTGGAATTGAAAAAGAGTACACATTTGCTTCCACTGGATGGTGTAAAAAGAGACTGTGTTCTTAATAGACTTTCTCATTTCCACTCAATACGTGGATTTCCTCCAGATTTTATGCATGACCTTCTGGAAGGCGTAATACCAAATGAGTTGAGCTTATGTCTGAAGTCTTTGATTTCCAAGAATTATTTTACATTAGATCATCTCAATGCAATCATCCATTCCTTTCCTTACAAGTTACTTGATAAAACAAACAGACCACAACAAATTCCAAAATCATTTGCATTGAAAGGTTCCATTGGTGGTAACTGCCATGAGAACTGGACTTTGTTGCGATTACTGCCACTAATGATTGGTGACAAAATACCTGAGAAAGAGAAAATATGGCAAATTTTATTAGACTTGAAAGACATTGTTGAACTTCTGGCTACTTCGCAGTTTTCAAATGAGACCTTGTGCTACCTAGAGTCCAAAATCTCAGACCATAGATCTTTGTTAAAAGAAGTTTTTCCAGATTTCCACTTGCTGCCCAAGCATCACTTCTTAGAACACTACCCCGAAGTTATTCGTAGATTTGGACCACTGATTGATTTCTGGACTATTCGTTTCGAAGCGAAACACAGCTTTTTTAAAAGAGTAGTGCATGATGTTAAGAATTTCAAAAATATCTTGCTAACTCTTGCTACAAAACACCAACTTTCATTAGCTTACTATTTAGACCTGCCACGTCTTTTCAGACCTGACCTGGAGGTAGGGCATGTTGCTGTTGTTTCACCTGAGACACTAGAGCACTCCATAAAGAAGGCTATAGAGCTCAAATATGCTAGCATTACCACTATATCTCTTGCAACTCATGCATGTCTCCATGGCACCAAGTATTCAGAAGGAATGTTTTTGTCTGTGGGACACACCAGTGGCCTGCCTGACTTTGGCAAGTTAGTGAAAATAATCATTGTGTCAAACAGTGTTTCGTTCATCATTGAACCCTTCACGGCATGGTACATAGAGCATTTGCGGAGTTATGAACTGATGAAAAACCACGCATCTGAGCTAAAGATTGTGGAACCACATGAGCTAAATGGATATCATCCGCTGTACCCATACATTCGAGCAGGCAAAGTAATGGTGACACCAAAAACCTTCCTGCTTCATTAAGGTATAATTGTAGGGCTTAAAAACATAATTATTTATAATATTTACTTGCATTACAATATGTTCAAAAATCCAGTTTTGTTTTCACACTATTCAAAGGAACCTTTTTTTTGTTGTTTTTGTTTTTAAAAAGGGCTGTTTATTTTGCCTATTATTTTTTCATTTGTAGTGAACTGCTCATCTACAATGTATTATACATTCAGTTGTGTTGTTTTCTACATTTTTAAATTGTTTTTGGTCCTCTCTGAACTTTTATTAACAGCCCTGGAAGCTCCAGTCTACAAACAAGATGCTTTTTCGTGTGATCATCTCGCAACAGGACATTCATAAAATTAAGCTTGATTCTGTTCCTGAGTCAGTAGATGGCCTCAAACTAGTGCTAAAAAGCAAACTGCAGCTAAAAGAGTCCTTTGATCTTCAGTATGAAGATGAAGACTTCCATGACTTTTGCAACCTTACACATATAGCTGATCTGCCTGAGGAGAAAGTGACATTGAGGGTCCTTTTCAATCCATCTGCAGATACTTTTTCAGACTCAAGTTTAGACACTGCAAGCTTATCTGTCTCCTCTCCGTCTACATCATCTTCAGCAAGCAAACATTCACAGTCATCTTCAGGTCGTTCACAGCTGTGGCCAGCTTGCTTTACTATTCCCACCTTCTCGTATGATGTTGAGCTGAGGCTGAGACAGGGCAATGAGGCTCATAGAAAAGATGGTGCGTTGTTGACCATTTCTAGAGACATTAAGTCTGAAATTCTAGAAAAACTTGCTGAGGCAATATATTCATACAAAGCCTATCCTGGGAATGAGGAATTTGAAAGTGTAGCGATTGCTCTTGTTGAAAAACACCCTTGTCTAAAAGAGCCAGGCTCCGCATCTGGGTGGTATGGGTGGAAACTAAGTCTAAAATTTAAGATGGGGAACTATAGACAAAAGTTAAGGGATGCAGGTTGTCAAGAACTGAAAGTGAATTCAGAGAAGAGAGGTCCTGGCGAGGCCAGAGGAAAGCGAAACCAAGTGAAGAAGCCTAGACGGTCTGAAACAAACTTTCTTCCAGATCTCCCACAGGGAAAAGACCGGAAAAGTCTGGAAGAGGAACGAGAGCAAATCGTTCAAGAAATGAAGAAAAGGAACCCTGACTTTGCTTTTGTAGATGCAAGAATGAGCAGCACATATTCTTTGAGAAGACAGGAAATTGTTGAAGATGAGCCTCCAGTGTCGGAAGTGAAAGTCAGATGGCTGGCACTTTTCACTGAGAGACAGGTTCCTTTTTTTGTTTATTATTACTTTAAATATAAATGCTTGGATTGTAAAGAAATACTGTAGTATAAGTGGGTGATATGGCAAAAATGTAATATAATACTTACAGAACTTTTTACGATTTACAGTAGTTGACAATATTTTTTCCTCCCATCTGAAAACTCTCAACAGTAGTGTCACATTTTTTTAAAAATACTATCCAGAACTATTCAACATTTTATACACTGCGTTATGTTAATCCAGTTAAGTAGAACTGATTATGCTCTCTCTACAATTAAATATGCTGTCTGGAAGTGTATTTTAAGTACTGATAACATCCACGGCACATTCCGAAAGGCATATTGTGAGGGAATTTTCAGGATAACTGTAAATATTGTCATATTGCCCAGCTCTACGCTATAGTAAGCATGTAATGTGATCTCATATTTCATGTAGATCAGCATGGAATTCACCAGGCTTGTGTCGATGGACCTTAGCAAGTCCTTTTATGGGGGTCTTGACTCCCATCTCCTGAAGCTTCTTCAGTTGTACCGGTCAAAACGTTTTGAAGGGATGACAGAAATGACTGCCATACTGGAGAGCCTTGACAAGGATGTAAGTTAATGTATATTTTCAAACAGCTTTTTAATAGAACAAATGTCAGTTTTATTGTATGTCCTGCAGAAGCTGTGATTTACAAACAATATGGTGCAGGATCCAATAACTTGACAGTTGATCTAAGCTATTATACACATATATATATATATATATATATATATATATATATATATGTATATATATATATATATATATATATATATATATACAGATAGATAGATAGATAGATAGAGAGATCGTTTTTATGCGGTTTTTGCTTTGGTAGGCATCAAACCAAAGGAAGAGGGCAGCGGTGCTGCAGGCTCTGCCTTGGTACATGAGAGAGAATCCTGCTAAATTCATGAAGATATGTGAGGTATGCTAAAACTACAGGAACAGTTCAAACAAATTTATACTAAAAATGAGGTACTATTTATGAAGCTGTCTTTTGGAGTATTGTGTGTGCAAGCACCTTCTAAAACCTAAGTCCGCAGTTTATGTTTTTGTTTTTATAAAGCCCACTAATTGTGAGGAGGATGTCATCAAAAGAATGACTATTGGAATCCTTGCCATTGTAGAGGATGTGAAGGAGCCACTCACAGTGATCTACAGTGATGTGGCCCTGGTGATCGAAGAGCAAGTTGTCCTTCGTAATCTTGGTGATGTACCAAATGCTTTTATGAACTTGATGGGGCTGCTCTATGTATTGAACATGAACTACCCCAAAGAACTCAAATACACCTTTGAGGTGATTCAGCGTCTGTTCATGGGCATTGGAGTAGATTCCTGCACTGCAAGAGTCCACACACTGAAGAATAAATTACTGAGGTAAAGAGAGAATTTTTTGTGGGTGTAATGTGTAGTTCTCTACAGCCTTAACCTTTAATGCTCTATGTTTTAAATTATTTTATTGATTTTTCTTGGTCCATTATGTAAAAAATTGTTTTCCAAGACTGCAAAATCAGTCTTCTTGTCCTCCAACTATTTTTGCAGAATATGGTGTATTTATTCTTAGTGCTTTTGTCTAAAAAAAAACAAGTTCCCCAAATACTACATTGTTGATCATTGAAATTGGTTTAACATGGTCTGTGCATGTGCAATGCTCTCCCACATCCAACAGTAACAATGCGCTCCCGCGTCCGACAGTGCACTGTTGCTGTCGGACGCGGGAGCGCATTGTTACTGTTGGATGTGGGAGAGATGTCCGACAGTAACTATGCTTTATCATCTATCAGTAACAGATCGATCTTCTGTCCTTAAGTAATGTTGTCCTGTAAATTCTACAGTAATTCCCCATCCAGTATTGTTTCCTAAATACTAAATTCTTCATAATGTGAAATGTGATTTTCCTGTGCATACTTTTGCACACGTTAATAAAATACTTGGTTATCATTAGCTTTGTGATGGTTATTTGAGTCTGGCAATGGTTGCTTAATTTAATAACAGCACTTTTTTGAGCCATTAAGAAACGTCAGTGAGAGGAAATTTAAAAATGTTTAAGAGGAGTGTTTTGTTTCAACCTGGCAAGCTTGAACTGTTCTGAAACTGAATTGCTGTTGTATATTTGTGTTCCAAACCAGACCACAGTCTGTATCTTCAATTTAGTAGCCACACCAAACTGTATTTGTGTCAACATTTAAGGTTAAATCGTCAGATTTATCACTAGTGACAAAGGCATGTTACCTATTTTCTGGCACTTGCTCTTCAGTTCACACTAGCACATTGCTATTACCTTGCAGGGTTGGGTGCATGGATGCAATGGCCAAAGATCCTTACTTTCAAAATTTTGTTCAGAAAGTAATTTTCTTTTTTTCTGTGTTGTAGTTGGGGATCGTACCACCATTCTGTGTTTTCACACTTTTATCTGTTTCAGCCAGTTAATGTGAGCTCAAAAGGTATATGGTGTGGTGTGTTGTGATGTGATGACATTCTTGAACCCACACTGTCAATCAACAGGAACTGTACTTGTACTGTGTAAGTGTGGATTACTGTCAGTGGCACTGGTGTGTTCTACGGTAGACTTCTGAGCTTTCCACATTATTGGTCTGAATGGAAATAGTGTGAATTATTAATAAAAAAAAAAGGCATACCAAACAAAATGTATTCCTCATTTGTCATTTCAGATAAACTTTTAGTAGGCTGATTTGAACTATGTTTAGTTGATTTAGATCATGACTTGAAAAATATTTTATGAACTTAATTAAACCTATACAACTTAAAATTTTAATTTTACTTAAATTGAGAAAATGAGCCATATCATGTTAAATGAACTTACTGCATGGTTGTCAAAACTGAAAAAAAATAAGTTCTACCAATTATGTTTAGAGTTGTCTGAACTAAATTCTTTAAGCTGACAATACTTTAAATAAACAGTTGAGTAAATTAACAGATTGTTGTGTAAACAAAGCTTAGTTAAGTTGTATAAACTTAACATGTTATATCTTTACAACTTAACTGAGTCAAAGCAAAAAGATTACTTGACTAAGTTAAGTTGAGTGAACAAATATTTTTTTACAGTGTGATAAAGTGTGATGTCAGTAAGACGTTCTCTGCCCCGTCTTTAAAGTACGACCTTTGAACACTAAAACCACAATCTCTTTATTTACTCTATGACTTTATGACTCGGTCATTAAGATAACTGGAGTTCATGCAGTACAGTTACCCTGAACCTCTCTGTTTCTCTCCTCAGAGTTTTAGTTGCTAATTTGCTTTAAGCCTGTTTTTTAAGTCAGGCCTCAGTGTGTGAGGTTAAGTTTGTTTGTGTGATCATTATAACCTGTTGTTTTTATATATTTTGCCTATATATTTTTTCTAAGTATGTTTTCTTTTTATGGTCCAGTAATCTAAAAAAAATCTAAAAAAATCTAAAAAAAAAAATCTAAAAAAAAGATTTTTTGTATTTGAAATTCAATGTGAGGTTCTCCCTTTTCAGTTTTTAGTGTAAATCGCATCATAAAAACTATGAATTGATGTTTTCATACCTTCCTTAATCTTTTCTTCAGTCCTGCTGTGGTAAATTACCCAACATTAAGCCTCATTCACCAACCGTTCTTAAGAAACTTCTTCTTAAAACTCAGTTTTCTCAAAGATTCTGACTCACCAATGTTCTCTTATGTGGGGTTTGTTCTTACGTAAGAACAGAATCTACACACACTCAAGAGCACAAAGGTGAGAACAGTTCTGTGCTTTAAGAACACGTCATGAATCTGATGTAGAATTTTACTTAGAACCTTTCTCAGAAACACATTTAATAAGACACTTAGGAAGACATTGGAAATTGAGGCCCAGTGTTCTTAACAGTCCAAGCACTGAGCTACTGCAGCTCCATGAACTGGTAATGTTAGTTAAATTACACTTTATCCAGGGGCTGCTTGTAAACTCACAGTGACGACTTGTCGACAAAAGTGTGACTGTTTGATCACAATCAAAAGGACAATCAGGAGGACAATCAAGAGGACAATCAGGAGGACAGTTTCTGGCAGCAGTATGTTGAAAGTCTGACTTTTTATCAAAACAATTTCATAATATTGAATATGTTGAAATTATGTTTCATTTTCTCTATTTTCTCTATTTTGAGTGATTATGGCAAAATCATGGTTAATGTTCTTGACAGTTTGATACACATATGTGTGAAAATGATGAAAGCTGAAAAATATTGTACACTAAACGCGCAGGTCTTGTCTGAAATTGTTATACAACTTTTTAAAACTTTTATTGACTTTTTAATGGATCAACGGAACTTTCAGACTACGACTGCGCTGCGCGCCCTCGCTTTGTCTACATGAGGAATCAGCTGATCGTGCTGAGAAAGCCGGCGGCTTTATTTACCTCGCAGTGGCTGGTGACTCCAGCGGAGCTGAGACGTCCTTACCGGGGCCGCAGAGTGGGAGAGAAACAGTGGGAACAGAAGCGGAGATACAAACCAAATCTTCCTGCAATAATTATGGGTCACATGGCTAATAAAATGGATGAACTGTCTGCTCTAACACGGGCACAATGGGAATTCTGGGAATGCAGCATTTTGTGCTTCATGGAGTCGTGGCTGAGCCCGTGCGTACCTGACTCTCATGTTCATCTGAATGGTTTCACCACTGTGTGTAATCCTGGTCACATCACAGTTAAAGAAGTAATCTTTAAACTGGACATTGAACTGTGTGTGTAGCTACGTGTTTGTGGACTGCAAGACGAGAGAGAAAAAGACTTTGGACCTGCTGTGTGCCAATGTTAAAGAAGCATATAAATCCACAGCTCTCCTCCCACTGGGTAGTTCAGACCATACCCTGGTTCACCTCAACTCGTGGTATAAACACCTGGTTCAGAGGAAATGGTCACCTGAGGCTGTAGAATCACAGAGGGCTGTCTGGAGGCTACGCAATGGGATGTCCTGTGTGAACCACATGGTGAGGACATTGCTGCAGTAACATCATGCATCACTGACTACATCAACTTCTGTGTGGACTGTGTGTTGTAGTCCCTCCAGGACTGTCCGATGCTTTCCCAACAACAAACCCTGCATCACCAGTGACTTTAAGTCTCTGCTGAACCAGAAGAAAAGAGCATTTATGGCAGGAGACGGGGAGGAACAACATGCTGGACTGGAGCTGTAACACTCTAACAGTGTACAAGAGAGGACAAAGGTCTGTACTGAGGTCTTTTGGTGTGGCACTAAGCTCCTGTGGACATTCTACCAGTCTGTTGTAGCGAGAGCTTTACTCTATGCTATTGTGTTCTGGGAAATCACGTCACTGTATCTCCTCTCTGATTAATACACACTGTGCAATATATCATTACTGCTACTGTAAGGACTCTCACTTTACACTGCACTTTACACTGTAATATTGATGCAACTCCTAGTTATGTCTATATTCATTGTGCTTTTAGTTTACCTCACACCACTCAGTGCCTGCTGTCATGTAAACACAACAAATCTGTCTCATATACCATGTAAATTGTTTATTTAATTCCTCTTATACTTTAACTTTATGTATATTTTTATTTCTATGTTTTATTTTCTGCATAGCATATGTAACCCTTTGGGATCAATAAAGTTTTCTCTATCTATATATCTATCTATCTATATATCTATCTATCTATCTGTCTATCGATCTATCTATCAGATTTAGCTGGGTATTTAATGAAGCTCTGATTTTAAACATTGTTATTGTTTTACACTGAGTTCTCTGGTACATTAAGGGTGCCGGACCCTGGTGGACAGTGAGGAAGAAGGCAGGATTAAGGGGATTCTCCTCATTCCAAACGTCCAGTACACTGGTCATTTCTTCCAGATTTTCTAGCTCTGTAGAAGCAGGAACATCACCACACTCAGTTTTATGTGGAAACTACACAACTCTGTCTCTGTATTGTTCAATCATTTGCTGGAATGTTTTCTTTTTGATCTCATCATAAACAAAAACAAAAACAAAAACATGGCAGCTGGACAGACAGACGCTCTACGCCTGAAAGACCAAATCCAACACTGTTTCTGATTGATCCTGTATGTATTTCAGAGATGTTTCTCTATGTGCTTCCAGAAACAGCAAAGATAAGCTCCATAATAGACATAGTAATGTGGATAAATAACTAGTTAGAAGTGTAACAGTTTTACATTTTTATAATTATTAATAATCAATCATTATAATGATCAATCTGGAACTAAGCAGATCAGTGTTTAATGATGGGGAACATATACAGACAGGTAAAAGGCCCAAATCTGCTCCTCTTCCTATGAACAGCTCAGAGACGTGTTCTGAAACTAAGCTGACAGTTCTCCATTAAAGAGAACAATTATAGACAGAATAATGTGTCCAGCTCTGCTGAGAGAAGCTCCATTATGAATGTCATTCATGTTCATTACATACCTGGTTTAATAAAGCTACACTATAATTATTATTATTATTATTAAGTGTTTAATTAAGGGGAGCATTTATAACCAGTTAAAGTGTCTTTTCCAAATCTGTTCCCCTCCTAATTACAGCTAAGAGAAGCTCCAATATGGAGGATTAATATTCTAGAATAATTCTAGAAGCCAACGGTTCTGAACATTATTTTTTTGGATAAAATATGCAGTCATTTTAAACAATGATAAACCTGGATTATTATTCTGTGAATTATTCTTAAATATTAGAGCTTGTATCTGTATTTGGGCCAAAGGAACAGACTGAGAACAGCTTTTTACCTTTTCACCTTCTCTAAATGCCCATAATTTAACTCTGATCTGCTCAGTTCTAAAGTACCTGCTGGAGCATCATAGATTATTATGACTCTATATTTCATCCACATGTACAGTGTCCATTACTGAGTGTCTCTCAGAATGTGTTTCACAGGACAAACAGATCTGCAGAGAACATTTCGACTGAGGAGCAATATTTCCCCTAAAAACTGAATAACACAGAATAAACACATTAATAATCACTAAAACTGAATCTACCGCACTGTATAATCACTACCTTTACAGCCTCCGCAGAATAAAGGTGGAGTCAGCCGGTTACCATGGAGACAGCCACCCAGGCATTTCGGGAAATGTAGTTTTTCTACATTCACCCCAGCGTAAGTAGGAATTTGGGTTCTGAAGACATTGACGCTGATGGAAATGTTATTGTAGGAAACATCAAATCAGTTGCACCAGACTGCAGTAAAGCTTGGAGTAATCTATGCACTGAATATGGCTCATCACAATGGGCGGAAGTGCTGCTATGAATTTGTACATTCCTCATGCCAAAGGATGGTGCAAATCTCTCCCCTAATATTCTTGGTTTGGAAAACAAAATCTTGGGACAGTCAAAGTAGGCTGTCCATTCTGGAAATATATGGGACTTTTCACACTAGCTTCTGCTTTGATTGAAAAGCAATGGGCTTTTGAACAACACTTAAGTCAAATGAAACAAGAATAGCTGTATTTGTCAACATCTCTTTTAAAATTCAGTGACATTTCAATGATTTTCTATACAACATGTCAAGTAGCCTTTTGAACAATTTGAGCTCTATAAATTTTCACCCCAAATTTGCATAGTCTAACAAGCAAAATAAGGTTGTGCTAACTAGAGGCAGTACTTTGACAAGAAGGCTGTACTCTGTATGCACCTATTTCTGGGGCTTTATTTTGATCACTGATGACAATTGGGTATTGTATAAAGTCATATAACATTAATACTGTGTTATTGTGCTGTTCTATTTTAAATATCTGCTGTTGTAAAGTTACACTTAAGGTTAGTGTTATCATTACATAATTACTGAATGATACTTCATTGTTTCACAAATTCTGGGCCATTACTTAAGACTTAATTAATTGTGATGAAAGGCACACGCATTTAGGTGAATGTGTTTATAATTGCAATGTTCTGTTTGAAGCTTATTGTTGTATGTAAAGTTGCATTTTAGCTTGTGTTGCCTACAAGACAAGCAATAATGTATTGATAGCGGTGCACTTTCAGAGAAGTATTTAGTCTATTTTTTTACTATTCTGCTTTATTTTGTCTACAGTCTTGTTTTATTACTTAATATTCAGTGTTTTTCTATAGTGGTAAAGCAAATGTATATTTTAGTTGATCCTAATATGCATGTGCATTTGATGTACCTTAATAAAGTCACAAATTTTTTTATTGTCATGATGGTCATTGTCTTGACCAGGTGTTTAAATAGATGGAATATTAATAAGTGTAGTTGAAGTTTAATTTGTGAAAATTAACATTTAAAATTGTACATTAATAAATGCTCTGTGATATAATTAAGCTGTTGTACATAATAAACAATGAGTAACTATTTGGAAATACATCAAAATGTAGTAGTTTTACTAAAAAGTAATTTAACAATCTACATAATTTAATGAAATAGCATGAACATGATTAAATTTAGTTAAAATTACACTAAGGAAATTTTACAAAATATAATTACGCTGACAAAACTTAAAGCAGTGAGTAAATGTCATCAGAAAGGCATCAAATTTGAGTTGTTTTAACTAAAAAAGTTATCTACAATCTACATAATTTGCTTAAGTAGAAAGAACATGATTCATTTTAGTTAAAGTTACTGAAGTTATTGAAGTAAATCCTGCAAAATATAGTTAAGTTGACATTGCTTATAGGTAATGAGTAAATGTTACTAAAATTATATATCTGAATGTAGATAATTTCGTGTAACACTTTGACGGAAAAAAATTAAGTAAATTCAAAGAGTCATTTTTTGAGTGTAGTAAGTGGAGCTGATAAAATGGACAATGAGCGTAGAAACAAGGAGGTGGTGTTAATGACGTGGCCAGTTGGTGTAAATGGTTAAGGTTACAGAAAGGTGCAAAAGTTTAAAAGAAAAAACATCTTGAAATGGCCATAATTTACTTCATCTTATATTTAGTGTGTTTTGTTGATGTTTGTTGATATTTAGTGTGTTTTGTTTTATGTGTTGATGAGACACACACTGGCTTAAATATTCATTTTTTATTATGGTATTAATATTTTATTTATTTATTAGTTTTTTTTTTGGTGTTTTTATTTTTTAGTACGTACAGAAAAGGCTTGTTTCAAAAGACATCAAAATAAACATTACAGTCTTTTGAAGAGAATATTATAGTCTCTATGTGTTGAAAATCAAACATTGACTAACAAACTTGTTTTAGTTTTATCTAAAGTGAAAATTCTACTTTCAAATCAAGGCAAATGTAGCTTTTGTTTGTGGAAAAATCTGTTGCAAGAAAGAAAAAAAAATTATATTATTGGCCTGTCTTTACATTTTAGGCTTGTGACTTAATAAAATATATTGATTTATTGTATAATTAGAAATTTTAGTTTATACTAAATCAGAAAATTATCTTGAAAAAAAATTAATAAAATTACCTGTAACAAAATTAGAGTATTTTAATTACTTTATTCTAAAGTAAAAACTATACTTGGCTGTAATAGTAAATATTAGGTTTTTCCAAAATAAAAAAAAAAAGTTGTAACAAAGTGAAAAAACAGTATATGTTCTTTATAACAAATAATCTTTTTACTTTGTTTGAAAGTATTTTTTTGTTGTTGTGGAAAGAAATATTTTGATTGATACTAAATCAAATGTAAGACTTCAACTGAATCATAAATAGAATTTGAGAAAAACTAATAAATTTAGGTGTAACAAATTAGAGTAATTTTTAGAAGTTGGTCCAAAGTATCATTTGTGGACTTTTTTATTTAATATAATATTTAATTCAATAATAGATTTAAGATAAGCTGTGACTTTTGTAAATTTTGTGAAAATGCTTTTCCAGAACTGCATATTGATGCTTTATGTGATAATTCACTGATGGTGTCAAATCGATCATTAAAATGTAATTTAACTCATGAATGGAATCGTTTTGTTGAAACATCCATTTTACCCCCAGATTCAGTTCATTGGCTGATTACAGTAAATTCTTTCCTAATATGTCCCAGTGTTTTCTTCAAAGGTGTTTAAAGCTCCAGAATTGTTCTCAGAGAAGTAGCCCGATATCCTGATGCTCTCTCATTCCTAATTCACTGTGGGTGTTCTTGAGATCGTACGCTCAACCCTTCTCTTTCCAAACATCAGCTGAATTATTGAGTTCTATTTCTGTTCCAAATGAGTTATGATTTGTCTAAATGCCTATGAATACAGGATTTCTGTCCATATTTATAAGTACAGTGTCAAAAGGCATTGTGTATCAATTTAAAGTAGATATATGCACTATAAGTATATTAAGTAACGAAAACAAAGGAGTCTGAATACTTGTTTCACCTCACTGAAGTACTGTACCATTAATGATAGCTGGATTATGACCGGAATTGTCAGCAAATATATTGAGAGAAAAAAGGAATAAAAAAGAACTTTCTATGAAAAAGCACATCTGTGTACAGTCTGCTGTTTGTTTTTTAGAGGCTTGCCGGTTGTGCACCCCAAGGTGGCGTCCAAGGTGTTCAAAGAATGTATTGGGGACACCTTAAAATGTGCTCCACACAGGGGATCAAGGGTAAGTCACCTTTGCTGTTTCCTTTTCTCTAGAAACATGTTACACTCTAGGGTGTCCCTAAATCTGTAAAGCACTCTGGTCCTGGTCTCCTTATGTTCTACAGTTACAGACTGTCCATCTGTATCTCTGTATAATTTATCCCACCTTTACCTTGTTCATCAATGTTCAGGACCACCACAGAGCAGGTATTATTTGGGTGGTGGATCATTCTCAGCACTGCAGTAACACTGATGTGGTGGTGGTGGGTTAGTGTGTGTTGTGCTGGTACGAGTGGATCAGACACAGCAGTGCTGCTGGAATTTTAAACACTGTGTCCACTCACTGTCCACTCTATTAGACACTCCTACCTTGTCAGTCCACCTTGTAGATGTAAAGTCAGAGACGATAGCTCATCTGCTGCTGCACAGTTTGTGTTGGTCATCCTCTAGTCCTTCATCAGTGGTCACAGGACGCTGCCCACAGGATGCTGTTGGCTGGATGTTTTTGGTTGGTGGACTATTCTCAGTCCAGCAGTGACTCTGAGGTGTAAAAGCTGCAGCAGCTCTGTTGTGTCTGATCCACTTTTGCTAGCGTGACACACACTAAGGCCGTGTTCACACAGCAGGTAAAAGTGGCCCAAATCCGATTTTCACATCCGATTTTTTTTTTTTTAGGTTGTGCACATCATCTTTTTAATGTGATCTATATCTGACATTCCTCTGAACAGTTCAGCTCCTAAACTGATGCGCATGCCTTAAAAAAAAAATGCCTCGCTTTACATGACGCTCATCCAGAGTCAACTGCAACAGCCACTCACTTAACCTCTTTCTCCAGTTCATCGTGCTGCTTTCTTCTTTTATAACTGGTTTAAATCTGAGAGGTTGCTATTTTAGAAAGACAGTGAAAGTGGAACGTATCAGTCTGGTTTCTGCTTTTAACCAGCTCTGAAAGATAAACAAGACTCACAGTTTTACAGCTCATACTATGACTATCACAGAACACTACAGCTCATTCAGAGTGGAGTTGGATTGATGTTTGCATCGCATGAATTCTGATCTGGTTGTTCAGATGGAGTCGCATTAGCACAGTTCGGATACACATCGGATTTCAGTGTCAGATTCAATATGTTTTTTGTTTTTTTACCATTTACACTGCCACACAGATAACACATCTGTGTCATATACGATGGAAAAGAACGGATGTGGGCTACTTTAATCTGCTGAGTGAACGTAGCCTATAACATTTCACTGTGTAATCAGACTCTCTGCACTGCCAGCCTGAGTCATTTCTTCATTAGCATGGCAGCATATACTTATGTCACAGGGTATCAGCTGGTATCTGTAAATTTGTACGAGTAAGAGTACAAGTAATTGGTATCGATGAAGCCCTACTACAGACTGTAGTTACATTAAACCCCTGGGTGTTACAAAGAATTTAGGTCATTTTGAATAATCTTTGCTTAAAATTCTTAAAAAGTCTAGTTTCATTAAAAATAAGGCAGCTTTTAAAATTCTATAAAACATTGAAATCAAGATGTTATCAGGGACTCCACTGCAGTGTTGAAAAACACCTCTCCAGATACACATGGAATAAGTTTGTTTAGTTTTACTGTTTCAGTTTCGAATAACATTTTCCCAAATGGCAGAATAAATCAGGTTTTATTACATAGTGTATTTAGGTTTTCATTAAATATTCAAATCAAGCTTTTAACAGGGAACTCCACTGCAGGACCACATTCAGACTGTGAGATTACATGAATCTCAGTCTCTTTGTACCCGAGGTCTTCAACAATGCAGGGTAGTCTTTTGCTAACAGTTTGATTCCTTCCGTTTATAGAATTTTTAACATGGGCATATATGTATTTTACTTTCCCAGGCACTGCAGACGTCTTGTTCAAAATTTAAATAGCAAAATAAAATGTAGTTTATAACCCGTGTGTGTCAGAAAGTGTTTTTAAACACTGCAGTGGAGGTTTCTGATAACAGGTTAATTTCCTTCCTTTGTTGGAGTTGTGTTTGAGTTGGCTGTTTAATTTTTATGGCATATTAAATGCTGCCATTCACCTCATGAAACAGTGATATTTCATGATTTTCACTGTGGAAAAAACATGAAAACCAAACTCTGAACACTGTCAACAGGCGGATTGTAGCTGTGTTTGAAGCAGTGTTTAATTACACTTAAGACTAATAATCTTCAAAATCTGTGTTGAAAGAGAGTCGCGTACTGAAAGAAGGAGGAAGACACTTCCACGTCACTGCAGTACAGTTCTGCTGGAGTCCTGCACATGAAATCCAAGTGTAGAGAGCGACCAGGCTCGGAATTTTTTTACAAAATAACGCAAAACATTTGCAGGGGAACGAAATGTCAGTACTGTTTTTTATTTATTTATTTTTAAACATTCCCCCTAAGGGGCTCCGTACTGTTCCACAATCCTCATATTTCATACTCAACTTTAAGGCCACTATACATGCCAATCAAAGACCTTGAAGCTAAGAAGGCCCTCAGTACTGATCAACATTATTTAAATATCTGCTGTGCAGTGCCTCCAATCACATGTGAGGAAGTCAGCCATGAAAAAAGAGCCACAGGCACCTCCTGCACATTTGACTTATAAATCAAAGACTGCAACGTACCTTTAAGAAAGCTTTGTGTTTAGCTGCCCAGAATGGCTTGAACAGAGTGTAACAATGCTTTACATGAACTGATAATTGTGAAAAAATAAACCGATTTGTTTACTTTGCAGGTGGAGAATACAGAGACGCCCTAATGGACTTCACCACTTTTTTCATTTTTTGTTCAGTCACTTGAATTGATTAATAATATTAGTAATAATAATAAACATTTATTAAATCCATTATGCTTTCATTGATTTTGCCTCAGTTTATGTCAGTATTATCATAGCGGTGGGGATTGTTTGAATGAGACTATCAGCAGTGAGTGGGAATGTGGATGGAGGGAAGGAAGTCAAGACTGGGAGGGATTAACATTAACTAGACTGAGGAAATGTCAATGAAATGTTAAAGTAACATTGAAAAATCTGAACTTTTGACGCTGAGCACTGCTGGCTGCACAGAAATATTGGGAAAATGTTTTAGGGCATGTTCTACTAACTTGCACTGAACGTCCTAGAAAAGTTAAGAAAACTGGAACTGTAAACGTTTGAAGAACGTTTAAAGATAACATTCCAGGAATGTTCAGTGGTCAGTGTATATAAAGCTGAGGTAATAATCTGGGGCAGTGGTTTTAAGAAAGATGTTATGGAAACATAAAAATGGCCTTTTTAAATTTAGCAACAATCTCACAACCCTAATAGAACATTATAGGGATGTTGTCACGTTCTCAGAACATTGCAAGACCACATTCCTAGAATGTTGCTGATGGGGTTGGGTTGATGTTTAGGGAACAATCTAGTAACTTGAATGTTTTGGGAAAACTGGAAAGATTCATGGGGGAACATTCCAATAACATACTCAGCTGGCACTGTGTCTTAAGATGTCTTAAGATGTCTTGACAGTATTTATAAGATGTCTTGAGACATTCTTTTATGCCAAGACGTCTCAAGAACATCTTAAGACGTATGAGTGAAGACACTGTCTTTGTCTTGAGACATGAAAGTTAACGTCTTAAGACAAAGAAGTAATTATTTTGTGTGTCTTGAAGACGAGGCATGACTTAAGACATCACTTTGTCTTAAGACATAGAGATGTTGTGTCTTAAGACAGTTCAGTTGAGACCAAAGAGTGGTCCATTACAAAAGGTCCTGTGGTATGAGTGTGGTATTCCTGTGATACTGCCAAACTGAAAATTACTACTGAGGATTACCACAGCACTGCCTAATGTACAATATAATGAGAATATAACAATATAAGAGAGAATATAAGTATGTCCTCAAGAAACAGCCTGCTGTAATCTTATGGTTTTTGTGTGATATTACTAAAAGAACATTCACTGAGGTTTTACTTGCTGTACTTTTGTGAATCTTTTTTTTTTTTGTATGTTTTGTTTTTTGATTATTGCAGAAATGTGTTTACAGTGGCAAAATAGCAAAAGAAAAAATCAATTCTTAAACCATTTACCTTACCTTAAAATGTTTAAACTCTCTTCCTTATATCATTGAAGTTCATGGTAGAATAACTTTTAATTTATCTCCATTGGTAAATGTTACAATCACAGTCAGTCACAGCCTTTTGCTCATTTGCAGAAAACATGCTATGATTAAAACAACATTGATCTATTTTCAAATGTACAATTGTAACCAGAGACAACAAGCTAGGAACCAAGATAAAACAACTTTGAGCTAATAGGAAGTAAATGTACTTAACAGCTAACCTGAGTACTTTAGAGATCACATACAACCAAAACTTAATGCAAAAAAGCACTTGGTTCACTCTCTTCAACATCTACACTTCTGTTTATTCTCTTAAGCAGATCAGGGCTGCCCAAAGTTAGACTTTTAATTTGTATAACTTTCAAAATTATTATCTCCAGTATTTGGAAAACACGAACAATAATAAACAAATGTATTTGAGTAGTAATATAAAGACCTGTATTGTTTCACCACGTAAAATTACATAATAAACAGATTTTTGTTTAAATGTCAAACTTCATACTTCGACTTTAATATTTTAAGACATGGCCTCCAGTGATGCTGTATGATAATGCTGTACTGCTGTCTTATGTGTTTCAAGGGTTTGCAGTTTTCTATTCTGTGTCTAGATTAAAACAACAAACAAACAAAAACAGAACAGCTCAGTTCATTCAGTACAGCAGAGCCGTGCGAACCAGAAAAAAAAGATCTATGGGAGGACAAACAAAAGACTGGCGGGAGTTTAGACCAATCAGAGCGCGGGACTCCGCCGCTTGGACGTTCGGTTTTGAAGCGCGAGCGCTCTCCGCCGTTCCTCCGTTTAAAGCCAAACGCGACCGTTACAGCCGTTTACAGTGAGCGGGTCTCTCAGGGCGCTACCGCGGGCAGTTTATCGAGTTTGTTTAGCGAGTGTTAAACCTGATAAGACTCTCTTACACTCCTTACTAAGACAGCGCCGCCTGCCGGGTGACGCTTTCAGCTCCACAAACGAGGATTTTCAGCTGCGTAGATGACTAACGATAACTGGACCGAGTGGAGTGGAGACTGGTTTTACGACTGGAGTCCCGACTGCAGCGGTCAGAGTCTGCTTTTAAAAGGTGAGTAGTGACCGAATGAGATGAGCAGCCTCACTGACAGTCAGCTGGAGTAAACTTTTGTTTCTGTATTTCTGGGTTGATCTGCCGAGTGAAGACACCAGCGGTAGGGTAGCGTATGTAGTTAGCTAGCTAGCGGCTAAGCGGCGTGTCTGTTTACGCCTCGCGGCTGCGTCAGATCTCGCTTAGCACGCGCTCCAAATGAAAGACTGCCTCAGAAATAAACCTAAGACTGAACACAGTGCAGCAGGGTCAGCACACTGATCACAGCGCAGCAGGGTCAGCACACTAATCACAGCGCAGCAGGGTCAGCACACTGAACAATACAACAATGAAACTGAACATAGTCCGTCAGTCTGTGTGGTTCAGAGAGGGTAGTAATAATTTTAATTTGCTCAGTTACATTTACTCTAGTAACGTCTTGGTGGATTTGTACTTTCTAGAGTATTTTTAAAATGTATTATCTGTGCTTTAGATGTTTTACTCGGCTACATTTATTAGTAATATATAATGACCAGTTTGTTTTGTGTTTTTCATCGCTATGCTTTGCTGTTATTATTTTGCTGCATTTACCTCATGTGTCTGTTTTGTTTTAGATGTTTCTCATCAGAAATCATCTGAAGCTGAGCAACTGGTGAGACTCAAGTTTTAATTTTTTAAATGAAACTATAAGAATGTCAGACAGATGTTTAGATTTGGTGGGTGTTTCAAACAAATATAATTCATGAAGTATTTATGGTAATACAGAAGAGCAGAATGTTTAGGTAAAGCTGGGTTACAGTATTTAAATATCTGCACTTTATTCATTCAATTTATTAATATGTTATTTGCCATTACAGCTGTGTTCAAAATATCAATATGGCAATATCACCAACACTGTATCAATATTTATGAATTTACTTCTTCACTGTGCTTTAATGTGTAATTCTGCAAGTCTCAGAGCCCTACAATTTATAGCATACAGCATGTGGTAAACACGATCTAATAGAGTTCAACTCTTATTAATAATCATTTCATGTAATAATTCTCTGTGAGAGATTAGAGGCATTGAACTCTTGAAACGTCTGGTTCTTGTCACTGCCACTGTGAACAACTCTGACTCTGTAAGTTTTTCCACAATGGAACATTTTGTATCAAACTATTTTTTTGCATCTTAATGATGAAATTGTGCTTAAAAATCATGTAATTCTCCTTTAACACAGCTTTTAACAGATACAGATATCAGTACTAAGCTCACACCTGCCTCAATAGCAAATGATCATTTCTGTCACGTGTTGACTTTGGCATGTTAGAGGATGAAAACAATAGAATTGTGAATTATCTAATCAACTTTGTTGTTTTCAATCCTTCCCAAGGAACATCCTCTCTTTGGGCCTCATCCAGTATGGTGGCAGTCCATATCATTTTCAACACTCAACTGTGCTCTTACCCAAGTGGCCTCATCCTGATGCTTCTTTCATTACACTGAACATCATTGTCTGAACATCAGCTATGCGTGTGAGCTGGGTGCCACGCTGGAGTTCATGCATAGGTATTATTTAAAGCCTTGTCACATTTCTTTGTGTACTAAATGCCTGAGTTGATTTTAGATGAGTAAAATTATGTATACTGTACATTATATTCTACTTATAAAGGGAATATATAATGCTTTCCCTTTTATTTACTGTGTTATGTATCTTTTTGTGCGTGTAAGATACAAAGCTGAAAGTATATGCCAGAGGGAGAAACTCTCTCCCACAGGAACCACTTTTCTCAGCTGCCTGAGGGCTGGAGTTCCCCAGCCCTTTTCCTTTGTTACAAGATGATGTAATCCCATAACACAATCCTTATTGCCCACCTACCAGCGAGCTTGGCATGCCCTCACACAACGCAACGCATCTACCGGAGCCCGTGTATTGGCGGAACCGCTCTGGTGCTTGATCAGTCAGAGCCAAGTGAGCGAGCTAACTAATCTGAGCATACTGGGCTCATCAGGAAGGAGGGGCTTAAAGACACTGGAGCTCTAACAGAGCGTTTCAGACAGAGGGTGAGTAGACAATTACAGTATGAGAAAAATAATGTGTTTCTGGAACACTGAAGCATGTAAATGTATTATAGTCGACCCCAAAAATAAATTTATGAACATTGGAAATTAGCATAACAGGTCCCCTTTAAATTCAGCCTGCTTGTGTACGCAGATCCAAAAGTAATTTCAAATTTATTGTCTTAAAATTGATTTTTTAACAGATGCATTTTCCTCATATCTCTGACAAAGAAGACCAACACTGCTAATGTTACACATCAGATTCATTGGTCAGAACTGTGTATTTATTGCAGTATATTTCAAATTTCTACACAAAGTCAGTTAACATGTTTTTCTCTTTCTGTAGAACATATCAAGTGTGATGACGCTATTGTACTGTGCATATACACAGTTGTAAAAACAATAAACAATAACTGTAATTATATTTTTTGAAAGCTATGTGGGTGCTTTTTCATGGGCTATGCTTTGGATTGCAGAGTAGATAATTTGAATGTAGAAGTATTCTGAATTTTTAACAGATTAACAAGGAAATACAAAAATGTAAAATAGTGATTTTCCATACCCCTTTAAATTACTTTACTGTAATTTATGCATACTTATTATTGTTCTTGTTCTCCTTATTATTATTATTTTAAAAGTTGATAAAATGATACCTTCATTAAAAAAATGAAGCAACTGTAAAATAGTCTGTAAAAAATGTATTTAACACATTTTACCACATTTTTAAAACATTAAGGGTTAATTACTATAAAAAGGTATTTAAAAGCACTGAATTAAATTTTTAAATTTTGCTGCAACACTGTATTACAAAATAGTTGCATAAGAGTTTTCCCTCATACTACCACCATGTTTAAGGCATGGTATGAACTCACAAATAAACTTTTATCATATCACTGATTCCATAAACTTTTCTAATGCAACAGAAACATTTAAAGGAGAATTCCACATTTTTCTAAACTTGGCATAATTCTGTCATTGCGATGTAAACAAAATCATTTAGTGGTTTCATATAAAATGGCTTATTGTAGAGAAAGCTACAGACTGGGAACCATGTGCCTATTATTAGTATTATTACTTTTGTTGTTAAATTTGTTCTGAAATGTATAAATGTAGTATGTACTAATGTATGTAATGTTTGTTTATAAAATGATATGCAATATATTAAAATAAATGATACCATTATGCATCCTACATAGAACAAAAAAATGAACAAAAAAAATAATTACTATAATTTTAACTATAAATAATGTTACATTTTAAAATTCCCTTAAAATATTTAAAAGTAAAAGATTTATTTAAAAAAATGTAGGTAAAATTTAAAAATACGTATTATACATCCTACATCTTGAGACGTCTTGAGATGTTATTATTGCCAAGACATCTTAAGATCCGTGTCTATAGACATGTCTTAAAGACATGTCTTCATGTCTTAAGACATGCCTCAAGATGTCCTAAGACGTCTTCATAATGTGTCTTTAGACATGTCTTAAGACATCTCAAGACATGGTGATGGCTGGGTATGAAAACGTTCATACAACCAAAATGGAACATTAGGGGAAAGTTCAGAGAACATTCTGAACGTTGTCAGAACGTTCTAAGACAACCTTAAATGTTAAACTGTTGTTGCAAACAAGGTTGAGGTGATGTTCTGGGAACGTTCTCATAACTTATAAAGAACATTTTGAGAACACTAAGAAAACTGGACAAAATAACGTTGAGGGAACATTCCAATAAAACGTTCCCACAACCAGGTTATTTTGTACTCTTTTTATTTAATCTAAATAATTTAAACACTGAAAGATTTGATTTCTCTCATATTTACAAAGTGAGATCAAAAAGATAAACATCAAAGACATTTTTCACCAACCTGCTCACTATCTCTCTGTCTATCTCTCTCTATTTCTCTCTTTTTCTGTCTGTCTGTGTCTCTCTCTACCTCGGTCTGTCTCTGTCTGTCTCTCTCTCTCTGTCTGTCTCCCTACCTCTATCTCTCTTTTCTGTCTGTCTCTCTCACTCTCTGTCTGTCTCTCTCTCTTTCTCTCACTGTTTCACTCTCTTTATCTTTCTCTCTTGCTCTATCTCGCTCTCTGCCTCTCTCTCTCTGTCTGTCTGTCTCTCTCTCTATATCTCTCTATATCTCTCTGTGTCTCTCTCTCACTGTTTCTCTGTCTTTCCCTCTGTCTGTCTCTCTCTCTCTGTCTCTCTCTCTCTCTGTAGATGTTATTCTATCTCACACAGACTCACTGAGGAGGGATAGTAAACTCTAAATCCAGTGTAGAGTGGTTCAATGAATGTGGTGGTGAATGTATGTAGGTGGGTCAGTGTGTGTGTGTTAGGTGAGATGGTGTAGAAGGACAGAGTGCCGGACCCCCAGTCCAGAAACACTCCTACTCTGTTAGAGGGGGAGGGGGGGGCAGGTAGGACAGTTCTCTGATTATTGTGTCTGATACAGTATCTGTTATTAGAGCAGTTCAGACTCCAGGAGTGTTTATTGAGTCCAAACCCACAGTGATTACTGTCTCCTTTCCTCCTGATTCCTCTGTATGATACTGATATATCAACCCATCCGCTCCACTGAACCTCCCAGTAACAGCGTCCAGTCAGACTCTCCACACTCAGAATCTGAGAACAATGATCAAATCTGTCTGGATGATCTGGATATGACTGATCTCTCACCCACTTCACCTTTCTGTTCCTCTCAGACAGAGAGAGACGACTGTTCACTGTGTTTGGATCCAGAGTGAGATCAACAGCATCTGTACACACACACACACACACACACACACAAACACACGCACACACACACACAGATACATGCACACACAGATACACACACGCAGAGATCAGAGGAGCACAAAAAACAGTTTGTGTGTTTATATACTGTGTGTGTGTATAGTGTGTGTGTGTGTGTGTGTGTGTGTGTGTGTGTGTGTGTATAGTGTGTGTTTGTGTTACATTTCTGTGGTCCTGGTTTGATCCTGATCTTCCCTCCATGATCCACCCTGAAGAACAAACACACACATTTATACATTCATTAAACTTCATATCAAATCAAAACTAAACTAAAATAAAGACTAAAACAGATCATTACAGTATAAAACACCCTTCAGACCTTACAGTCCAGATAAAACTAAAGTCATAAGATCAATTATTATTATTATTATTATTATTATTGTTATTATTATTATTATTATTATTATTAAGGCTGGTAATACAGACTGTTTGTACTGAGAGCTGCAGTTCGGAGCTGCTGCTGCCGTGAGATGCTGATAGGCAGTCATGTTTAATCACTAGAAAAGGGAATAAAGTTGAATGTCATGGTTGGTCCGTTACCGGTTTACAGAACACTGCTGCTCCAAATGACCGTCTTCACATTAATCCAGTGAACTAACGTTAGATAGTATGGAGCTTTAGCTCCATTACCAGTTTACAGAGCACTGCAGCTCCAAATCACCGTCTTCACATTAATCCAGTGAACTAACGTTAGATAGTATGGAGCTTTAGCTTCATTACCAGTTTACAGAACACTGCAGCTCCAAATCACCGTCTTCACATTAATACAGTGAACTAACATTAGATGTTTAAGCGCTTTAGCTCCGTTACCAGTTTACAGATCACTGCAGCTCCAAATCACCGTCTTCACATTAATACAGTGAACTAACATTAGATGTTTAAGCGCTTTAGCTCCGTTACCAGTTTACAGAACACTGCAGCTCCAAATCACCGTCTTCACATTAATACACTGAACTAATGTTAGAAATTTAAGAGCTTTAGCTCCATTACCAGTTTACAGAATAGCACTGCTCCAAATCACCATCTTCACATTAACACAGTGAACTAACGTTAGATATTTAAGAGCTTTAACTCCATTACCAGTTTACAGAACATGGGTCACTGTCTTCACATTACTACAGTGAACTAACGTTAGATATTTAAGCACTTTAGCTCCATTACGAGTTTACAGAATAGCACTGCTCCAAATCACCGTCTTCACATTAACACAGTGAACTATCGTTAGATATTTAAGCGCTTTAGCTCCATTACCAGTTTACAGAACACGGGTCACTGTCTTTACATTAATACAGTGAACTAACGTTAGATATTTAAGTGCTTTAGCTCCATTACCAGTTTACAGAACACTGCAGCTCCAAATCACCTTCTTCACAATAATACAGTGAAATAACGTTAGATATTTAAGAGCTTTAGCTCCATTACCAGTTTACAGATCACTGCAGCTCCAAATCACCGTCTTCACATTAATACAGTGAACTAATGTTAGATATTTAAGCGCTTTAGCTCCATTACCTGTTTACAGAACACTGCAGCTCCAAATCACCATCTTCACATTAATACACTGAACTAACGTTAGATATTTAAGAGCTTTAGCTCCACTAATAACTAAGATATTTAAGAGCTTTAGCTCTACTAACGTTAGATATTTAAGAGCTTTAGCTCCATTACCAGTTTACAGATCACTGCAGCTCCAAATCACCGTCTTCACATTAATACAGTGAACTAATGTTAGATATTTAAGCGCTTTAGCTCCATTACCAGTTTACAGAACACTGCAGCTCCAAATCACCATCTTCACATTAATATACTGAACTAACGTTAGATATTTAAGAGCTTTAGCTCCATTACCAGTTTACAGATCACTGCAGCTCCAAATCACCGTCTTCACATTAATACATTGAACTAATCTTAGATATTTAAGCGCTTTAGCTCCATTACCAGTTTACAGAACACTGCAGCTCCAAATCACCGTCTTCACATTAATACACTGAACTAACGTTAGATATTTAAGAGCTTTAGCTCCATTACCAGTTTACAGAACACTGCAGCTCCAAATCACCGTCTTCACATTAATACAGTGAACTGACGTTAGATATTTATATCTATACTAACTAGCGTTAGTAGCCCAGTTAGCACTTGATCACTTTTTGTGCTAATTAGTGCTGCATCATACTTCAGCTTACTTCTCTATAGATAGTTTTGTTTCGCTATTTAACTCTATATCACACCGCTTGCCTAATTAGCCCTCGATCACTTTGCAAGGCTAGTTAGCTCTAGATCACACTGGTAGTCCAGTAACCCCAGATCATAGTGATAGGCTAGTTATCTATAGATGACACTGCTAGGCTTATTAGTAAAACTACAGCTTCATTCAACAACATAATAGAATAACAATAATATCTTTTTACACAAAGATAAACAAAACCCTAACTATGTGTTTCATTATTCATTTTAAAGTAATACTCCAGTTCAACGTTGCAATCAATACAATGCCATGTTGGAGCGGTACACAAGACATATAGTGGGTGTGGCTATGTTTCAGAAGACCTGTCACTCCAACTCATTTGTCTAGTAAACACTTTTCTGAAACCCATCCCCCATGAAAATGTGCCAAAATTCACAAATAAAAGAAAGATTTCAGATTCAAAAGAGGGATTTCAGAAGCAAAAGTACATCAGCAAAACAGAAAAAGTAGAAGCAAAACTAGCAAAATGCAAAATACATGTACAAGAAAATGAGTGAAAATAATTAGTAACACTTTTCAAAACTGAAGTTTGTTTTAGTCTTTTTTTTGTGTTGTTTTTGTAACTTTTGTAACCCTATTAATATTTAACATTTCATTACTATATTTCACATTTCTGGCGCAAAATTAACTCCACAAAATTATTAGAATGGATATAACCTAAATAAGTTAAACATCTTCAACTAAAGATATAAAAGTAGCATTTAATTGAGTTTCTCTGGAGTTTCGCTGCACTTCACTCACCTTCCTCTACTGTTAATATACTGAACTCACTATAAGAAGATCTGAACACAGTATATTCATAACTACAGGAAACAGAACATGTTACTCCTTATAAAGGATGGAGACTTTCTGGAGTTTCGTAAAGATTAATCTGTAATATTTTCACTCTTTACTGTTTTATTGTTTATTTTTATTGTGTGTGTATAATTAAAAACATCTTTTTCAGAATCATAGCCATATTAATCTATCAGGTTTCATATGAATCAAAGCTGCTTTTATTCAAGTAAAAGTTTGAAGGTAATGAATTAGTCCATTTTGATAAAATGATGGATTTAAAACGCTATAAACATTATAAATAACGCATAGATTTGATAGAAAATCTACACAAAACCTAGATTTTATAAAAGTCATTTGGAAACATGACGCAAAGTTCATATTCAATGAAAGAAGAATATATAAAATTTTTTCACAATTTATTAACATGAAATTAGTTTAAATATGCTAAATATGTAACTCAAATAAATACAATGAACAAAACATTTCAAAGTAAATAAAACTTCAAATGACCAAAATTAATATGTATAATTCAAAGCTGGAAAACAGTTCAGATCAACTTCTGCTGTGTTCCACTTTTAACAGTGAAGCCAGTTAATATTCAGCTCAGTTCAGTCGTTCTGTAAGAAGGTAAACTCTGTAAGATGTGTCTGTCAGGCTGGAGGTTTTTACCCTGAAATGATCAAACTGTAAAGCTGTAGTATCTCTGTGATCTTACAGATGTAGAGAATGTTCAGCACCATCAACAGATCTACAGGCTGGAGAACACAGTTATTTACATTTACTACTTTAAAATAAATATGCTGCAATGAAATATAATTTTAAAAAGTTACTGTTAATGACATTTAAATTAATGACATTTGACAAAAATAATTTGGTTTTCATTAAAAATGGAAATATTTTAAAGAAATTTAGCATTTTACTATTTCATTTTATAGATTTCAGACAAATATTAGCATTCATTTATTTGATTAATATATTTAGTATTATTTATGAAATTTATTATTTTTTATTATTATTTATAAAATGTGTTATTATTCTTATTATTAGTAGTAGTAGTAGTGATATAATAATGCGCAACACTATTGTTATTCCATTTATATTTTTCTACTTATTATTATTCTTTTTTTTTCTTATTTCTCTACCAGATATTTTTCATCTAACTTGTCCTGCAGTTTTCAGAATATGGAAACCGGTGTAGTGTTCTCGTGCAGTGTGTCGAAACTCTGACTAAACACCAAGCTAAACCATATCCAATGAAGACAGAGTTAGAGTAAGGTTGACCATTTACTGTCACTCTTTCTCATTAGCATGCAGGTGAAAACTGTAAATAAACAATACAAAACTTGTTCAGCGTCTAAGTTCTTAATTATACACTGTGCATAGCTGTAAACATTGACATATACATTCCTGTTCTGAACTGTAGGTAGAAGTTACCATGGCTGCTAATATATCTGTTAGCTTATACACAACTGTAAACAAACAGTTTCTCTGTTTTCTTAACCAACTTAACAAACATGGTTTTTAACATCACCATTGCTAATATATGAACTGTAATGTGTTTAACGCTAGATGAACTTATACTTTGCCTCTTTGATGCTTCACACTGATGCAAAGAGACTTTCAGAACATGAACTCATGTCTGCCTCATTTTGTTTTGCTGCAGAACCCCCGGAAAACCCCGGAAGTAAAAACCGGAAGTGATGTCATCGCATAATGCTCCCAGAAATTAATTTTACAAATAAGCTTATTAAACTAAAGATTAATTATGAAGGTCCCTTTTTTCTTACTTAAGACAAAAATAAGCAACAACAAATCTTTAAATACAAGAAAGAAAAAGGAAAAATGAAAAGATTAACTAAATGCCTTAAGGGCATCACAACCGGTCTAACTCTGCAATGTTCAGTCTGATCAGGAATGGTGTGCTTATGTACAACTTTTTGACTGGTTTTCTTACAATCTTCATTAAATTACGTCATAGGAATGAATGGGGTGAACAACTGCACGTCCAGCTACTGTCCTTCTGCTCGACTGAAAGACACCGTTCACATACACTATCTCAGGGCTGCCCCCTGAGCACAAATTCAATGTTGTTCTGACTCTATTTGTTATTTTTTTCTCATCTCTTGTTTCTTCCTTTTACGTCCATTCAGTTTTGCCCACAAATAAGTCGTATACCTTCCTTTGCCTGACAGCCACCAGAATGTTTGCTCACTCAAGGCAGGTCCCCAAGCTCTAATCCACAGCTGTACTGACCTGCACTCCTCTGTGTGTCGATTTTTCATCCCTCATTCCTCCCATAGACTCCCATTCATGTTTTACAACAACAGCCGACCATATGGCAACCCTCAGTACACACCCCTCATACCACAGCAGCTGGCTAGAAACACCTTAGCAACCGCCTAGAAACAAGCTTCAGCTGCACAATCACTATATATATATATATATCTGCGCTTGTCTCTTTGACTCTCTTGGTTCTCAGTCCTCACTGGTAACTGAAAAAGTTGTTGAATGTTAAAAATACCTTATAAAGGTCTGTCAGTACTAAACTCCAGCTAAAAGGAAGGTCAGCTACTCATACAGTTAAACATACATAATACAGCCTGATGTTTCTGCTGATTTATTAATTATATTACATGTAACTTTACCATCAGTGTTTTAGTTAACAGTGAACTTCCTCTTGCTAATTTTATGTGTTATGAGCAGGAAACACAACAACTTTAACTAATCTTATTTTGATCACTAATATAGCTAATTAGGCTTTTAGCATAAATTGAGCAGCTACTGCAGCTAAAACCATTATGGGAGGTATCTTCCAATAATGTCCTAATGCTAGTTATAGTCATGCTCAGGGTAACAAAAATTCACCACCTCAACATAAAGACAAACACATCTACAGGAAAACATTCCAGTCAGTAATATATATATATATATATATTATATATATATATATATATATATATATATATATGCATACAAACACAATAGAAATCAGTCTGTGTATAGACACAGTAAGTCAGTAACTCACTGTAGTTTCTCCAGTGCGCAGTGTGGATCCTCCAGTAGATCAGAGAGCAGCTTCACTCCAGACTCCCCTGGGTGATTATAGGTCAGATCCAGTTCTCTTAGTTGGGAGGGGTTTGATGTCAGAGCTGAAGCCAGAGAAGAACAGCCTTTATCTGTAACCATACAAAAAGACAACCTGCAGAAAGAAGAAAAAAGAGGGACAGATGGTATTTACATACAGCTATAAACCAGCTGCAGTACAGAACAAACACAGCAAGCTCCAAATTCTGTAAAATATACATCAACACTCTGATAATGAACAGGATACAATGACAACTCTGCAAACTGAGAGTGTCATATTTTACATTTCACATTTTTCTTCACATTTGAAGTCAACTGTGGTCAAAATTTACAAAGTGATTTTTACAATACAAACTACAAAGAGAGTTAACATGGGTCCAAACCCCAGTGAGCATCACTGAAGGTGACAGGGGCAAAAAGAAACACGCTAAGAGCAAAAGGAAGAAATCTTGAGAGGAACCAAGATTCAATCGATAAACCCATCCTTCTTATGTCCACCACAGGTAAGAAAACAATAATACAAAAGGAGCAACATGAACAAAGGATAAGATTTTATACTTAATATACAACATTAAATATCAAGGAAAAGAAAAAAAGAAATCTAGTAGGAACTATGTAGATAATCCAAATTTATGTAGAGCATCAAAACATAATCAATAATTATTTAATTTTGAAAAATGGTCTTAGATTTAAGGAATCTATTATTATTCAGTCCGGATTTTAGACTAAAGGTGCTGTCATTGTAATTTTTTAACAAATCCAATAATTGTTAAATGAATAGACTTTTTAAGGCTTTGTGGAATTTGTTTGATTCAGGGAACAGACACAGTTTCAATTGAAGGGAACCTAGGTGGCATTTCAAAGATGCTCTTTCAACAGGTGTCTCAGAGGGTTTCACTGAGTGGGGTAAACCTGTTGGACAAGTGAATGTCAGAGGAGTGGTGATCGAGTAGGGAAACTTTAGTATTAGCTTTGGCTTTGTGAATATGCTGCCAAAATGAGACCCATTCACCCCACTTTGAGGGCTCCGCTGCTGGAGATGAGGGAGGGCTAACTCTGTCTCTCTACTCTATTCTAGTTTTCAGATGCACACCTCTAACTGTAGAATCTTTTCTGTCACTCAAGAAACTAATTTACATTTTCACAAACAAAACTGGTAATGCTACTGTCACTACTGATGACAAATATGTCTTTAGGACCCAGTGAGAAAAAAAAATAGCCTCTGAAAGCCAGAGATAATAATATCTTTTGAGTGATATGCAGCAACTTATTAAAAATGTAAAAACAGCTAAAGATTAGAAAAATTAGATGAGGGAAAACAGCAACATTCCCACAAAGCAATCTCAAAAATCAGGAACTACATCACCAACCCAACACAACCAGTTCACCAACCCAACACAACCAGTAAGATTTTGATCTTCAGGAGAGACGATTAGGAAGAAATTTAGAACTAAGAACTAAGACTCCAAAGCAGAAACCATTTTTCTCTTGGAAGCATTACAGAGTGAAGTTATAGATAAAGGTGAAATGGAGGAAATGACAAACACCAATTAACAAAACAATTTATAGAATAGCAAAGAACACTACACTTAGCAAATAACAATTAAAATTAAAGTCTGTCTGTCAAAATCATTGCAAATCTTTATACTACTAGAGACATAAAAGTAAAATACTGTCTGTGGTTTGGCTGAGTAAAATGATATGAACTGCTTCTGTTTGAGGGGATTATGAGATTATTCCCATCTTAATATCCAGAATTACTGTGACTGTAGTAGATTGGTAAAAGTGTGAAATTATATGGTAACACCATTGTAAGTTGTATGTACCTACAAATTAGATAACATTTATTACATTATTTTAAGCATTACACTAATTACATTATAACAATTATATGATCAGCTGTTAATAAACAAAAAAATAATAATTGCAAGTGTAAGAAGTCTTTAATGATAAAATAATGCTAACAAATTATACAAACCTAAAAATGTTGTTTTTTAGTAATTAATAATAAGATACAAAAAGATAAATAAAAATAAACATGTTGTTTGGTGTGAGTTTTTTCTATCACTGAACTAATATCTGAGCCCTTTTCTAGATCTGTGGTTCATAAGAGTCACAGTATTTTCTTGACAAGTAACAAAAAATGTTGTAAAAAAGTGATGTAATATTGGGCTGATATCCTGATGAAGCAGATAATATGATGTGAGATCTGGACACTTTATCACTATAAATGTAAAAAACAAGAAGATTTACAAAAGATTGTTTCCATCTCTGCAATATCACTCGCCTTCGCCCCCTGCTCTCCATAAAAGACACTGGATCTCTGGTCCATGCTTTCAAATCATCCCTCCTAGACAACTGTAGCTCCCTTCTCATTGGTGTTCCTTACAAAACTATCTGCCCTCTTCAGTATTTACAAAACTCAGCTGCAAGAATTCTCTCTCACTCTAAAAAATCAGCTCCCATCACCCCAATTCTGTATGAGTTATACTGGTTACCCGTCCCGCTTAGTATCCAGTTTAAAGTCCTCCTGCTAACTTACAAATCTCTACATAGTCTAGTAACAGCTTACTTAGCTGAGCTCCTGCACCCTCACTGCCCTCCCTGAACACTTAGTTCCTCTGACTCGGGTCGTCTAGTTGTCCCAAAATTTAGACTGGCCACGTTTGGGGCAGATCTTTTAGCATCATGGCTGCCAAACTATGGAAGACATTCCCATAATCTCTCCGTGACTGTCCCTTACTTTACTTCTTTAAAGATCAGCTTAAAACCTACTTCTTATGTTTTTGCCTATGTACCTTAGGTCTGAGAAAGGCACTATAAAAGTTGAACTTATTATTAAATTTTGTTGTTTTGTTATTATTATTATTATTATTATTATTGTTGTTGTTGTTGTTGTTGTTGTTATTATTATGATGTACTTGCTTAGCTGTAATTTTTAATAATTATTTTGTACAACTGGAAAATAACATTTTATTAATGTTAATAGGCCCTTAATAGGCCCGGCTTGTGTTAAAGCAATGACAATAACAACAAAGATGAGTAGAGCCTGCAACAGAGCTGCAACAGGCGCTTTCAAAGAAACAGTTTCTCCCTTAAAAGCTGACAGTATCTACAGAGCCAGTCATCAGCAGGGAGCAGATGTTCGTTCTCTGGAGCTGGTGGTTGAGGAAAATGTCTGAAGTGGTGTTACGGGCCATGACGACCCGGCGGGCCTTCCTGACGGCATGTGTGCATGTTTACCTTTGTGCCAACTGGTTTATTGTTAACTAACAGTTTCAACATCTCCAGCTAACATAGCTTATCTAGCATTTTAGCTACAGTTATTTTCACCTATCCTGATTTATTACGCTGAGGATGTGAGCTGATGTTATTGTACTCTAATAGCTGTGAACGAATTTTTACATGCATTTATATTCTTTATTATATCTTTTATTTAGTTTGGACTCCCACACTGTTGTGTGTTCTGGACAAATCATTGAAATCCAGTCTTGGCAAATATGTGAGATAATGTGACACACCTTTCTGTGGTGGCTGAAGTGATACAAACACCTATATTTCTGAGGTTAATAACTGACCATAAGGCAACAGGGGAACCTGTTTTACCCGGCGTTTATGCATTTCTGTTTCTTGTGACGAGGGACTGTTAGAGTATGTTTTTTTTTTCATTTAATTACCAATTAATAACTGCTACAATTAATGACTTACTATACATTTCTGACAGTACATAGCCGAGTTGTAAGGGGTTAGGGGAACTAGGAATGAATGATTTGTTGTGTATTATAATTATAGTTATTATACATTGACTGAGAATATAAATGACATAGACAGGGTGGATGGACTTGTACATGATTGACGCAGGCGGACATGCATCTCCGTGCACCAGCTCCACGGCTTTAACCTCTACAGAGTAGACCGCTCCACGGAGCTCTCGGGCAAGAAGAAAGACGGCGGAATCTGCCTTTACATCAACCAAGACTGGTGTACAGATGTCAAAGTGTTAACGAAAACATGCAGCCCTAACCTGGAAACACTTTTTATAAACTGCAAACCATTTTATTGTCCGAGGGAGTTTTCATCTATTGTACTCACAGGAGTCTATATTCCACCCCAGGCATGCATGCACCAGGTGCTGCGCGCTCTCGCAGATCAGATCACCAGCATGGAGCTCAAACACACAGACTCTGTTTTTATCATTTTAGGGGACTTCAACAGAGCGCAACTCACCAGCGAACTGCCTAAATACAGACAGCATGTTACCTGCCCCACCAGGGAGAGTAATATTTTAGATCACTGCTACACTGTGTTAAAGGGGGCCTATTGCTCTGTTCCGCATGCTGCTCTGGGCCTGTCCGATCACTCACTAATCCACCTCCTTCCAACCTATAGGCAGAAGCTCAAGTGTGCCAAACCTGTAGCTCTGTGAAGAAGTGGACCACCGAGGCTAAAGAGAGGCTTCAGGGCTGCATGGAATTAACAGATAGGAGTGTGTTTGAGGATGCTACAAGCAGTCTGGATGAATATACAGATACTCTGACATCCTACATCAGCATTTATTAAGACACCTGTGTTCCCTCCAGGGCTCGCATTAAATATAACAACGACAAGCCCTGTTTTAATGCCAAACTGAAACTTTTGCGCCGGTCTAAAGAATCAGCATTTAGGAGTGAAGGTCAGGCTCTGTACAATCAGCTCACATCAGTCTTTACAGCGCTCTTTAACATATCACTGGAGCAGGTGAGGTTGGGAAAGTTCACCTCAAAACACCCAGATCATCAGAACAGGAGCTCCACAGGGTTGTGTATGCTCACCATTGCTCTTCTCACTGTACACGAATGACTGTACCTCCACAGACCCCTCAGTCAAAATATTGAAGTATGCAGACTACACTAGAGTCATCCGTGATGGCTGTGGAGCAGCCACAACAACCTGGTGCTGAATATAGCGAAAACAGTGGAGATGACCATAGATTTCAGGGGGAGCCCTCCAACCCTGCCAGCACCCACCATCCTGGACAGAACTGTGATGGCAGTGGAGTCCTGCAAGTTCCTGGGCACAACAATCACCAGAGACCTGAAGTGGGACAGCCACATCAGCGCCATCATCAAGAGAGCCCAGCAGAGGATGTACTTCCTGCGTCAGCTGAGGAAGTTCAACTTGCCCCAAGAGCTGATGGTGCGGTTCTACACAGCCATCATAGAGTCTGTCATTACCACGTCCATCACAGTGTGGGGCAGCTCAGCCACCAAGCATGACCTCCACAGACTGCAGTGCATCATCAGATCTGCAGAGAGGACAATTGGGCCTAAGTTACCCACATTGCTGGAACTGCATGCCTCCAGAACCAGAAGGCGTGCAGAGAAAATCTCCGCTGACTCAACCCACCCAGGACACCACCTGTTCCAGGTCCTACCATCAGGCCGGCGCTTCAGCAAGATGAGGATCAGGACATCCAGGCTACAGAGGAGCTTCTGCCCACAAGCCATCACTCTCTTGAACAGTTATATTATATTACACATACAAATATTCCAGCTTCTAAAATGCACTTCTAAATACGTATATATTGGTATTTATTATAACACTTATCTGACTGTTATCTCACTGATCCCTTTCTTTGCCACTATACACCCTTTAACTGTTGCTGCACTCAGCACTTTAATATAAGACACATACTTTGCACATTGTAAGGTTTACAGGTATGACTGTGTGTATGTGTGAGTGAGAGATGGTAGGAATGCATGTTTTATTTTATTTTATGTTATGTTATTTTATTTACTACATGTAAATGTTTGTCATACACTTGTGCACTGTAACCAAAACCAAATTCCTTGTATATGTCAGCAAACCTGGCCAATAAAGCTTGATTCTGATTCTGATGATGAATGGTGACCCGATACGTTACCACTGCACCACCAGGAAACATATCATAAGACAGTTTATGTAGATCAGAGCAGATTTTTTTGTCTCTCTCTTTTTCTCCTTTCTTTTGGTTTGGAACTGTTTACTGTTTCAGCCCCTGTTCTCATTTATGTATTTTTTGGCTCTTTTTCCTCTTTTCTTTTGTTTTGGAGAGCCATTTTTAGTTCCGGCTCTCTTTTTATGTTTTTATATTCTTGAGGCTTTTCATAGTCCTCTTTTGCTCTGTCCTTTTCATTTAGAAAAATACACTCTGGAAACCAAACCAGTCACCCCTCAAAGATGTCACACCCTACAAATGTGTAAGGCTGAACTGCCATTTGCCATGAGCTTAAATGCAGGCCCCACAGGTGTGCCTGATTGGTGCTAATCAGCCCATTGGCTTCTGGGAATTGGCATCGTCCCTGGCTGGGGGTGGCTCTCCACAGTCACCCCCTGCTGGCAGCTGCCAGCCCAGGCTGAGCCATTACAGTATTAAACACTAGTAAATTAGCATGCATTTTTTTAGGTTAGCACAACTTGTTACCATAATACTATCATATCATTGCCCACTTACTACAGATCTGTAAAGTGTTACTGAATTCTCTCTGCTGGGAGCAGGACCACCTCCTAAATCTCCAAATCTGCATAAGTCAAGTAAAAACCACAATATTCATAAAGCCATATTTCACCAAAAGACAGCATTGAATGTATGAGTGCCCATTCCAGGATATCAGAAATGTATAAAACATAAGAGGTTACATTTTGATTAAACATCTAATTTACAGAAAACTCACCTGAGTGTTTCCAGTTTACAGTGTGAACTCTTCAGTCCAGCAGACAGCAGCTCCACTCCTGAATCCTGCAGGTCATTGTTACTGAGGTCCAGCTCTTTCAGGGAGGAGTTTACTGATTGTAGAGCTGATGATAGTTTTTCACAAGATGCTGTCCTGAGATTACAGCCAGCTAGCCTGTAAAATCAGTAATACAGCACATGGTACAGTTTAAATCAGGAGAATTCAAAAGGACTGATGTTGTTCTCAATGTGTTACTTTATCTATACATTTACAAATTAGTACACTAGATGTTTGTTGCCTGATTTTTTCCTAACACTAAAGGTGACTTTACAATTACAAATCACTAAAATATAAATGTAATCATCATGATGTTGATGAGTTTAGTCCTTGTGTTCTGTCTCACAACTTGCAAACATCACATCAATAGCTTTGAATAATATGAAAGTGATTTGTACTGCAAACAATTTTTGTTGGTTTAACCTAAAATGTACTTTGTTTGCAGCATTTTTGTAGAACAAAAATTATGTATATATGCAGTCAATGTTGGATATTGATTATGATGTGAAATGATAAAGAAAACAAACAATGAAACAAATTTTGGATGATAAATTACTTTGAGTTAAATAAAAAAAATGACTTAATATAGCAGATACAAAATTTATCAAAATACCTGGATTGGCAGTGATCTTAGTCTGAAGTGAGACAGCAGGGGCTGAGATTCATTTTGGTAACACTTTATATTAACAGACCCATATAAATAGCAAATTAATTATTATATAAAAAATATTAATTGACATTAATAATTATATTTCTTTTTCTTGTACATCAATAAATCTCACAATTTAATTATTCACTTTTTACCTAGTGAGTAATAACTAAAGCACTTTGACTTATTTTCATGAATATATTTTAATGCGGTATGTGCTATAAAATATTTATAACTACATTTTGAAGTACTTTATAATAGTGGTCCAAAGATTTTCTTTAATGTTCAAAGAGTATAAATTATGCATGCAATAATGACTAGCTAGCATTAATGAGAAGGTTGTGCAACAGAAAATTAAAACAGGGCATAGACCATTGACATTTTTGTAACTAAGTCAATGCTTAATGTTCTTACTAATGTAATTTGTAATAAATCAGTTATGAGCGTGAATGATTATTTTTAAAGTGACTAAATTATCTGTTAATAATTCAGCAACTACAACCCCAATTGCAAAAATGCTGTGTAAAATGTAAATAAATGTAAATAAAATCAGAATGCAATGATTTGCAAATCTCATATACCCATATTTTATTCACAACAGAACACATATCAGAGGTTGAAAGTGAGACATTTTATTATGAAAAATATTAACTAATTTACAACTTGATGTTAGCAATGCATCTCAAGAAAGTTGGGACAGCGCCATTTCTACCATTGTGTAGCATCTCCTCTTCTTTAACAACAGTCTTTAAATGTCTGGGAAGTGAGGAGACCAATTGCTGGAATTTTCAGAGAGAAATGTTGTCCCATTCTTGTCTGATGTAGGATTCTAGCTGTTCAACAGTCCTGGGTCTTCTTTGCCAGATTTTTTGTTTCATGATGCGTCAAATGTTCTACTGGTGAAAGGTCTGGACTGCAGTCCAGTTCAGCACCTGGACTCTTTTTCTGTGACGCCATGCTGTTGTGATGGACGCAGTATATGGTTTAGCATTGTTTTGCTGAAATATGCAATATGTAAAAAATACGCAAAAAAGGCTTTGCCTAAAAAACGATGCTGTCTGGACGGCAGCATATGTTGCCAAAACCTGTTTATTTCATTCAGCATTGGTGCCATCACAGATATGCAAGACACCCATGCCATGTGCACTTATGCTCCCTCATACCATCATGGATGCTGGCTTTTAAACTGTGTGCTAACAACTGGCCGGGAGGTATTTAGCCTGGAGGACGCAGTGTCCATTATTTCTTCCATTCCTCAGTCCGTCTTAAATGAGCTTGGCCCAGAGAAGTTGGCAGCATTTCTGGATCCTGTTTATATATGGTTTCTTCTTTTCATGATACAGCTTTAACTTGCATTTGCAGATTGCATGGCAAACTGTGTTCATAGACAATGATATCTGAAAGTGTTCCTGAGCCCATGCAGTGATTTCCAGTACAGAGTCCTGTCTGTTTTCAATGCAGTGCTGCCTGAGGGCCCAAAGATCACGAGCATCCAATATTGACCGTCAGCCTTGTCTCTTAAGTACAGGGATTTCTCCAGATTCTCTGAATCTTTTGATGGTATTATGTACTGTAGATGGTGGGATATCGAAAGCCTTCACAATTTTATGTTGAAAAACATTTTTCTGAAATTGTTCTGCAATATTTAGACACAGTTTTTCGCAGATTTTTCTTTGCTTCTGAGAGACTCTGCTACTCTAAAATATTCTTTTTATACCTAATCATGTGAGGTAGTTGCAAATTGCTCCTGCAGCTGTTTTTTATTAGTACCACTTACTTTTCCAGCCTTTTGTTGCCCCTGTCCCAACTTCTGGGAGATGCGTTGCTGCTAAGTTCTAAATGAATTAATATTTTTCATGAAATGGTAAGATGTCTCACTGTCAACATCTAATATGTGTTCGTGTTCTGTTGTGAATAAAATATTTGTCTATGAGATTTGCAAATCATTGCATTCTGTTTTTATTTACATTTGTTTACCCTTTACTCAGTGTCCCAACTATGTCTGTACAGCACACTGCATCTGACCACAAAGTAGAAACCAGTGAACTGTATTTTACAACACTGATACTTTGCAATTTAAGCTGAACCTCTTATTATTTTGGAATAATAACCCTAATATTATAAACCCATAAAGATGTAAAAGAATTGATACATTATCTTGATTAAACAGATACTGTGTTGTAAACACACTGAAAAATTTATGCATCACATTGAAAATTTATTTCATTCATTACATGGCTGATGAGTTCAGCCCGTGAGTTCTTACTCATGCTTTTCACACCTCACATTAATAATATGAAATTGATTTGTACTGCAAATGATGTTTTGTCAGCTTAACCTAAAGATATGCTTTGTGTGCAGCAGTCTGAAGAACAAAAATTGTGTATTTATGTAGTCAATGTTATTTACTGATTATGATGTGTCATTATAAAAAAGAACATCCAACCATAACTTGGATGATAAACTACATTGAGATATGTAAAATGATGTGTAAATTAGATTTTTTTCAAACTCATTATATATATATATATATATATATATATATATATATATATATATATATATATATATATAAAACTTCATTGTGATCTTGATTCCTTAGTGAGGTAGCAGGGGCCAAGCTGCATGTTGGTGACATTTTATAATTTCAGACCCAAATAAATAGAAAATTAATCATTATGTTAATTAAAATTAATAATTATATTACTTTTACTTGTGAATTAATAAATACCAAATTTTATTTGTTGACTTTTTCTTAGTGAGTAATAATTTACTGCATGCATTTTATGTCAATACAACTTGTTACCATAATACCATTTCATTGCCTACATCAATGATCTATAAAGCATTATGGAATTCTCACTGATGGCAGCAGGAGTATTCACCCAAATGAGAAAATCTCCAAATTTACATGATTCAAGTGAAACACACATTTATAACTCAAAAAGGCACATTTCACCAAAAGTCAACAATGAATGTACAAAATTTTTCATTAAAGATCTAATTTACAGAAAGCTCACCTGAGTGTCACCAGTCTACCGTGTGAACTCTTCAGTGCAGCAGACAGCAGCTCCACTCCTGAATCCTGCAGGTCATTGTTACTGAGGTCCAGCTCTTTCAGAGAGGAGTTTACTGATTGTAGAGCTGATGATAGTTTTTCACAAGATGCTGTCCTGAGATTACAGCCAGCTAGCCTGTAAAATCAGTAATACAGCACATGGTACAGTTTAAATCAGGAGAATTCAAAAGGACTGATGTTGTTCTCAATGTGTTACTTTATCTATACATTTACAAATTAGTACACTAGATGTTTGTTGCCTGATCTTTTCCTAACACTAAAGGTGACTTTACAATTACAAATCACTAAAATATAAATGTATTCATCATGATGTTGATGAGTTCAGTCCTTGTGTTCTGTCTCACAACTTGCAAACATCACATCAATAACTTTGAATAATATGAAAGTGATTTGTACTGCAAACAATTTTTTGTTGGTTTAACCTAAAATGTACTTTGTTTGCAGCATTTTTGTAGAACAAAAATTATGTATATTTGCAGTCAATGTTGGATATTGATTATGATGTGAAATGATAAAGAAAACAAACAATGAAACAAATTTTGGATGATAAATTACTTTGAGTTAAATAAAAAAAAAATGACTTAATATAGCAGATACAAAATTCATTAAAATACCTGGATTGGCAGTGATCTTAGTCTGAAGTGAGACAGCAGGGGCTGAGATTCATTTTGGTAACACTTTATATTAACAGACCCATATAAATAGCAAATTAATTATTATATAAAAAATATTAATTGACATTAATAATTATATTTCTTTTTCTTGTACATCAATAAATCTCACAATTTAATTATTCACTTTTTACCTAGTGAGTAATAACTAAAGCACTTTGACTTATTTTCATGAATATATTTTAATGCGGTATGTGCTATAAAATATTTATAACTACATTTTGAAGTACTTTATAATAGTGGTCCAAAGATTTTCTTTAATGTTCAAAGAGTATAAATTATGCATGCAATAATGACTAGCTAGCATTAATGAGAAGGTTGTGCAACAGGAAATTAAAACAGGGCATAGACCATTGACATTTTTGTAACTAAGTCAATGCTTAATGTTCTTACTAATGTAATTTGTAATAAATCAGTTATGAGCGTGAATGATTATTTTTAAAGTGACTAAATTATCTGTTAATAATTCAGCAACTACAATCCCAATTGCAAAAATGCTGTGTAAAATGTAAATAAATGTAAATAAAATCAGAATGCAATGATTTGCAAATCTCATATACCCATATTTTATTCACAACAGAACACATATCAGAGGTTGAAAGTGAGACATTTTATTATGAAAAATATTAACTAATTTACAACTTGATGTTAGCAATGCATCTCAAGAAAGTTGGGACAGCGCCATTTCTACCATTGTGTAGCATCTCCTCTTCTTTAACAACAGTCTTTAAATGTCTGGGAAGTGAGGAGACCAATTGCTGGAATTTTCAGAGAGAAATGTTGTCCCATTCTTGTCTGATGTAGGATTCTAGCTGTTCAACAGTCCTGGGTCTTCTTTGCCAGATTTTTTGTTTCATGATGCGTCAAATGTTCTACTGGTGAAAGGTCTGGACTGCAGTCCAGTTCAGCACCTGGACTCTTTTTCTGTGACGCCATGCTGTTGTGATGGATGCAGTATATGGTTTAGCATTGTTTTGCTGAAATATGCAATATGTAAAAAATACGCAAAAAAGGCTTTGCCTAAAAAACGATGCTGTCTGGACGGCAGCATATGTTGCCAAAACCTGTTTATTTCATTCAGCATTGGTGCCATCACAGATATGCAAGACACCCATGCCATGTGCACTTATGCTCCCTCATACCATCATGGATGCTGGCTTTTAAACTGTGTGCTAACAACTGGCCGGGAGGTATTTAGCCTGGAGGACGCAGTGTCCATTATTTCTTCCATTCCTCAGTCCGTCTTAAATGAGCTTGGCCCAGAGAAGTTGGCAGCATTTCTGGATCCTGTTTATATATGGTTTCTTCTTTTCATGATACAGCTTTAACTTGCATTTGCAGATTGCATGGCAAACTGTGTTCATAGACAATGATATCTGAAAGTGTTCCTGAGCCCATGCAGTGATTTCCAGTACAGAATCCTGTCTGTTTTCAATGCAGTGCTGCCTGAGGGCCCAAAGATCACGAGCATCCAATATTGACCGTCAGCCTTGTCCCTTAAGTACAGGGATTTCTCCAGATTCTCTGAATCTTTTGATGGTATTATGTACTGTAGATGGTGGGATATCGAAAGCCTTCACAATTTTATGTTGAAAAACATTTTTCTGAAATTGTTCTGCAATATTTAGACACAGTTTTTCGCAGATTTTTCTTTGCTTCTGAGAGACTCTGCTACTCTAAAATATTCTTTTTATACCTAATCATGTGAGGTAGTTGCAAATTGCTCCTGCAGCTGTTTTTTTATTAGTACCACTTACTTTTCCAGCCTTTTGTTGCCCCTGTCCCAACTTCTGGGAGATGCGTTGCTGCTAAGTTCTAAATGAATTAATATTTTTCATGAAATGGTAAGATGTCTCACTGTCAACATCTAATATGTGTTCGTGTTCTGTTGTGAATAAAATATTTGTCTATGAGATTTGCAAATCATTGCATTCTGTTTTTATTTACATTTGTTTACCCTTTACTCAGCGTCCCAACTATGTCTGTACAGCACACTGCATCTGACCACAAAGTAGAAACCAGTGAACTGTATTTTACAACACTGATACTTTGCAATTTAAGCTGAACCTCTTATTATTTTGGAATAATAACCCTAATATTATAAACCCATAAAGATGTAAAAGAATTGATACATTATCTTGATTAAACAGATACTGTGTTGTAAACACACTGAAAAATTTATGCATCACATTGAAAATTTATTTCATTCATTACATGGCTGATGAGTTCAGCCCGTGAGTTCTTACTCATGCTTTTCACACCTCACATTAATAATATGAAATTGATTTGTACTGCAAATGATGTTTTGTCAGCTTAACCTAAAGATATGCTTTGTGTGCAGCAGTCTGAAGAACAAAAATTGTGTATTTATGTAGTCAATGTTATTTACTGATTATGATGTGTCATTATAAAAAAGAACATCCAACCATAACTTGGATGATAAACTACATTGAGATATGTAAAATGATGTGTAAATTAGATTTTTTTCAAACTCATTATATATATATATATATATATTATATATATATATATATATATATACATATATATATATATATATATATAAAACTTCATTGTGATCTTGATTCCTTAGTGAGGTAGCAGGGGCCAAGCTGCATGTTGGTGACATTTTATAATTTCAGACCCAAATAAATAGAAAATTAATCATTATGTTAATTAAAATTAATAATTATATTACTTTTACTTGTGAATTAATAAATACCAAATTTTATTTGTTGACTTTTTCTTAGTGAGTAATAATTTACTGCATGCATTTTATGTCAATACAACTTGTTACCATAATACCATTTCATTGCCTACATCAATGATCTATAAAGCATTATGGAATTCTCACTGATGGCAGCAGGAGTACTCACCCAAATGAGAAAATCTCCAAATTTACATGATTCAAGTGAAACACACATTTATAACTCAAAAAGGCACATTTCACCAAAAGTCAACAATGAATGTACAAAATTTTTCATTAAAGATCTAATTTACAGAAAGCTCACCTGAGTGTCACCAGTCTACCGTGTGAACTCTTCAGTGCAGCAGACAGCAGCTCCACTCCTGAATCCTGCAGGTCATTGTTACTGAGGTCCAGCTCTTTCAGAGAGGAGTTTACTGATTGTAGAGCTGATGATAGTTTTTCACAAGATGCTGTCCTGAGATTACAGCCAGCTAGCCTGTAAAATCAGTAATACAGCACATGGTACAGTTTAAATCAGGAGAATTCAAAAGGACTGATGTTGTTCTCAATGTGTTACTTTATCTATACATTTACAAATTAGTACACTAGATGTTTGTTGCCTGATCTTTTCCTAACACTAAAGGTGACTTTACAATTACAAATCACTAAAATATAAATGTATTCATCATGATGTTGATGAGTTCAGTCCTTGTGTTCTGTCTCACAACTTGCAAACATCACATCAATAACTTTGAATAATATGAAAGTGATTTGTACTGCAAACAATTTTTTGTTGGTTTAACCTAAAATGTGCTTTGTTTGCAGCATTTTTGTAGAACAAAAATTATGTATATATGCAGTCAATGTTGGATATTGATTATGATGTGAAATGATAAAGAAAACAAACAATGAAACAAATTTTGGATGATAAATTACTTTGAGTTAAATAAAAAAAAAATGACTTAATATAGCAGATACAAAATTTATTAAAATACCTGGATTGGCAGTGATCTTAGTCTGAAGTGAGACAGCAGGGGCTGAGATTCATTTTGGTAACACTTTATATTAACAGACCCATATAAATAGCAAATTAATTATTATATAAAAAATATTAATTGACATTAATAATTATATTTCTTTTTCTTGTACATCAATAAATCTCACAATTTAATTATTCACTTTTTACCTAGTGAGTAATAACTAAAGCACTTTGACTTATTTTCATGAATATATTTTAATGCGGTATGTGCTATAAAATATTTATAACTACATTTTGAAGTACTTTATAATAGTGGTCCAAAGATTTTCTTTAATGTTCAAAGAGTATAAATTATGCATGCAATAATGACTAGCTAGCATTAATGAGAAGGTTGTGCAACAGGAAATTAAAACAGGGCATAGACCATTGACATTTTTGTAACTAAGTCAATGCTTAATGTTCTTACTAATGTAATTTGTAATAAATCAGTTATGAGCGTGAATGATTATTTTTAAAGTGACTAAATTATCTGTTAATAATTCAGCAACTACAACCCCAATTGCAAAAATGCTGTGTAAAATGTAAATAAATGTAACTCCATCCATAACTTGGATGATCAACTACATTGAGATATGTAAAATGATGTGTAAATTAGATTTTTTTCAAACTCATTATATATATATATATATATGTGTGTATATATATATATATATATACATACATATATATATATATATATATATATATATATGTATATATATATATAAAACTTCACTGTGATCTTGATTCCTTAGTGAGGTAGCAGGGATGGTGACATTCATGGTGACAAGATGCATGTTGGTGACATTTTGTAATTTCAGACCCAAATAAATAGAAAATTAATCATTATGTTAATTAAAGTTAATAATTACATTACTTTTACATGTGAATTAATGAATGCCAAATTTTATTTATTCACTTTTTCTTAGTGAGTAATAATTTATTGCATGCATTTTATGTCAGTACAACTTGTTACTATAATACCATTTCATTGCCTACATTAATGATCTATAAAGCATTATGGAATTCTCACTGATGGCAGCAGGAGTACTCACCCAAATTCGAAAATCTCCAAATGCACATGATTCAAGTGAAACACACATTTATTACTCAAAAAGGCACATTTCGCCAAAAGTCAACAATGAATGTACAAAATGTTTCATTAAAGATCTAATTTACAGAAAGCTCACCTGAGTGTCACCAGTTTACAGTGTGAACTCTTCTGTGCAGCAGACAGCAGCTCTACTCCTGAATCCTGCAGGTCATTGTTACTGAGGTCCAGCTCTTTCAGGGAGGAGTTTACTGATCGTAGAGCTGATGATAGTTTTTCACAAGATGCTTTCGTGAGATTACAGCCAGCTAGTCTGTAAAGACAGAGTAAATACAGCATATTGTACAGTTTAAATCAGGAGAATTTGAATGGAGTGATGTTACTCTCCATAAGTTACTTCATCTTTACATTTAGAAATACTGGACACACTGGATGTTGATAATACACTGGATGTTGGTAACATGATTTCGTTTGATGCTAAAAGTGTCCTTACAAGTCATTAAAAATTAATTTTATTCATCATGTTGCTGACGAGTTTAGCTCCTGTGTTCTAACTCACACTTTGCACACATCACATCTATAACTTTGTATGATGTACTCAATGTCTAGTGTTTTTGAAAAACAAAAATCTGGTATATATGGAGTCAATATAATTTATCAAATACACTAAGATATAACAAACTAAACAGACATACCTTGGATGATAAACTACATTGAAGACATAATTTTTTTTTTTTTTCAAATCTATTTCTTTAATATAGTAAATAGCTAATCCATTAAAAATACCTGATTTAGCTCTGATTTTGATTCCGTACTGAGGCGGCAGGAGACAAGATGCATTTTGGTAACACTTTATAATAACAGGCCCCTATAAGTAGCCATTTAATCATTAGCAACATAATCAATAGTTAATTAAAGGTAATAATCATATCAGCTTTACGTGTGCATTAATGAAAGCTACGATTCATTTATTAACTATTTTCTAACCGACTAACAACTAAAGCACTGTAATTACTTTTCATACATATATTTAAATGTAATATGTACTATAATATCTTTATAACTTGTTACGCCCCACAGTATAAGCAGGTGTGTGTGTGTGTGTGAGTGTGTGTGTCTGTGTGTGTGTGTGTGTCTCTTTTTTATTCAGGCACTGCATTAACAGTACAGTTCACTCTGTCCATGTCTTCCTCCTCCACTCAGAGTTTGCTCAGTGTTCTAGTCCATGACCAGCCATCCTCTCCAGCATCCTGTGTTTTCTATGTCATGACTTGTTTGCTCCACATCATGTTCTGGGGATGTAAAGCATCACTCTGAGCATCTTCTGGCAGCTTTGTGCTCACTAGCTTGGTTACTGTGCTTTTGACTGTATCGTTCTGTTATTGTTCTGTGTTTCAACCTTTGTTTGTGATTCTGACTCTGAGATCAGTTTGCCCCTGGACTAGCTAAGCATTGAGGCAGCAGTTGTGAATCATAATTTCATAAATCATTTAAAACAGGAAATAGACAATTCACTCAATCATTGTTTTTATGCAAAAAATATATGTTTACAATTTAAAGTTATATAATTTCTAAGTTTTAAGTATCAAAGTCTGATTATTCTTATGTGACTAAATTAGTGGTTATTTTCTCTGATACCAATAATACCATTATTAAAGTTTTGCAACAATTAAATAATTATTAATAAACCAATAGATATAATTTCCAAACTATTAGATATGAGTAGTATGAAGATATTTCATTGTTATCCTGATAAAAATGTGACAGAACACTTTTCTGAGCATATTGTAAACATTGTGAGCACTTAAATAAATCTAACTAACTGCACGCTTCATTATGAAGAGAACATAATTAGTCCTGTTTAATTGGATTTTCTGGTTCAGTTCACTGGGTAATCAATATGCAATGAGTCAAAGTTGTTGTAGGTGTTATAGCATTTTTACATTTGACATTATAGGTTCTACTGTCTATCCCATTCCAACTTAGTAATTATCAGAAAAACTAAATATTGTGATGCACATCATGTATCATGGAAATGTCTTGACGCATCGTAATATACAATTTTTTCTACATTACCCACCCATAAATATGAGGACTACATATGAATATATCCATCATATATATGATGAGTTACACTTAATATAACCAGGGACATGAACTAACAAGATTTTTAAAAACATGCAATTTAAGCAGATTTTAAGGGGGTTTTCCTAATTACTCTCATAATATTACCTCATAAATACGTGTTTCCACAGTGAGGTAACTTTAACTCTTAATGTGTGAGCACACTCACTCAAAACAAATCTCAGTTCATCCACTAATAAAGGCAGTATTAAGATTCCTTTACACAGTCATGGAAACACAGTAACACAGAAAACGTCAGTTCCACTTGCTGATCCATTTTAATGACCAATACAGACATAAACACATAAACACTGCTGACATCTACTGTTGCAGTATTAGATTTTAAGTCCACTATGTATCTTAGGGCATGAAATATTATCATGTATGAAGGAATCAAGTATAATCATCATTTTTTCATTTATGTTCATTTTATTTTGTATGTTTTATTTTTGTTTACATTCGGGTAAGTAAGAAGCTAGAATTTCCTTTTCCCTGTCTCAAAACACAACTCCACAATGGGAAGGAAGCTACATAACTTTATATGTAGGATTTATATTTATATTTGAGATTTTACAGCTTTCTGATTGGATATAATTTTGTCCTGTGGAGCTGGTATAAAGTGTAAATATGGCTTGTGTTCTCTCTTCTTTCATTTACTATATGCTAACATGCTGCTATGAACTTTGATGAAAAAGAAAACTCCAGGTTAAATCAGCGAGTCAGTGGGGATTCAGGGCACCGACACATCCTGGATACTCAGGCTGAAGGGGATGACATCAATGTATTTGAATGTATCACTAATAAGATATTAAGTTTGAAAGAGTTATAAATAAAGAAGAAGCTGAAATGATGAAGAATCAGCAGAAAACAGACAAAACACAACAGGGAATATGTAAGAGCTCCTTAAGGAAACAGGCAGGTAATGATTTACTATCATTAAAACACGATAGAAAGAGATTCATAGGCATAACAACAGAGAAGCACTGGGGCATCACTCCACCAATACTAGTGCAAAGCTTGAGAAAAGCTAATGAAATTTAGAAGAGTCTGAAAACAACTGTGAGTGAGATTGGATGAAACATAATGAAAACAGTAGTGATTTTAAACACATAGGGATGGATACAGATACCAGAAAAATGTGCTACATTTTCACATACACACGTTACTCACTGTTCATTATATGGCTCTAGATTGGCATATTAAAAAGATCTGATACCAAATGAAGTTTCACTGACAATCTTCATGAATTAAGAAGCTGTGCCAAGCAGTCATATTCAGTTAAATTTATCCTTTACATGTTTAATATTAGTTTATAAGTATTTTATTATGTAACTAATGAAATACATTTCTGATTGCAATGTACATTTATTAAATCATAGTAACTGAAAGAAGTCATTTAACAAGGCAGGAAAAATACCAATATCTAAAAGTAGACTGCACTACTCCTGATTACATTAAATACAGTACAGTATAATATTTATGAATGAAAATACTCACACAGCTTCTCTGGATGCTTTGACCACTGGCAGCAGCCTCAGAAGACATTCCTCTGATGGATCATATTTCCTCAGGTCAAACTCATCCAGCTCCTCTTCTGAATTCAGCAACACAAATGCTACAGCTGACCACTGAGCAGGAGAGAGCTCAGCTCCACTGAGTCCACTGGAACCTCCTCTGTTCAGGTATGATTGGACTTCCTGCACCAGAGAATGATCATTCAGTTCATTCAGACAGTGGAACAGACTGATTGTTTTCTCTGGAGAGGGATTCTCCCTGATCTTCTCCTTGATGTACTGGACTGTTTCCTCTTTGCTGTGAGAGCTGCTTCCTGTCTGGGTCAGTAGGCCTTGTAAGAGAGTCTGATTGGACTCTAGTGAGAGGCCCAGAAGGAAGCGGAGGAAAAGGTCCAGGTGTCCATTCTCACTCTGTAAGGTCTTGTCCACTGCAGACTTGAGGAAGTCTGACATTTTGGACTCTCTGAAAATATCAGAGAGATATGTGGTCAGTTGTTTTGTTCCATCTCCACTGATGAAGAACAGAAATGCATATAAAGCAGCCAGAAACTCCTGAACACTCAGGTGCACAAAGCTGAACACCTTCCCCAGGTGCAGCCTAGACTCCTCTCTGAAGATCTGGGTACAAACTCCTGAGTACACTGACACTTCTCTGACATCAATGCCACACTGTCTCAGGTCTTCCTCATAGAAGATCAGATTGCCTTTTTCCAGCTGTTGGAAAGCCAGTTTTCCCAGTGCCAAAATACTCTCTCTAGTCTGCTGAGGATCAGTGTCACATTTCCCATGGTACTTTTTGTCCTTGTGTTTGATCTGAAAGATCAGGAAGTGGGTGAACATTTGAGTCAGAGTCTTGGGGATCTCTCCACTCTCTGCTCCACCCAACACTCTCTCTAGAACAGTGGCTGCAATCCAACAGAAGACTGGGATGTGGCACATGATGTAGAGGCTTCTTGAGGACTTCATGTGGGAGATGATTTTATTGGCCAGGCTCTGGTCACTGATTCTCTTCCTGAAGTACTCCTCTTTCTGAGGGTCACTGAACCCTCGTATCTCTGTTACCTAGTCAACACACTCAGGAGGGATCTGATTGGCTGCTGCTGGTCGAGTAGTTATCCAGAGGAGAGCAGAGGGAAGCAGATTCCCCTTGATGAGGTTTGTCAGCAGCTCATCCACTGAGGCTGACTGTGTTACATCAGATAAGCTCTCGTTGTTCTGGAAATCTAGAGGAAGTCGACACTCATCCAGACCATCAAAGATGAACATGACTTTGTAGTGATCATAGTCTCTTGGTTTCAGTTCTTTTGCGTCTGAGAAAAAAATATGAAGAAGTTCCACCAGACTGAGTTTTTTCTCCTTCATCAAGTTCAGCTCTCTAAAAGGAAGTGGAAATATGAAGAGGACGTCCTGATTTGCTTTTCCTTCTGCCCAGTCCAGAATGAACTTCTGCACAGAGACTGTTTTTCCAATTCCAGCAACTCCTTTAGTCAGCACAGCTCTGATGGAATTATCTTTAAAGAGGTCATTACATTTGATGGGTTTCTCCTGTGTTGCTGGTCTTCTAGACGCTGTTTCAATCTGTCTGACCTCATGTTCATTATTGACCTCTCCACTCCCTCCCTCTGTGACGTAGAGCTCTGTGTAGATCTCATTCAGAAGGGTTGAGGTTCCAGAATTTGAGATTCCCTCATTAATTTTCTGGAATTTTTCCTTCAGTGTTGATTTCAGTTTTTTATGACAAGAAGGAGCCATTTCTGATAAAAAAAGAGGAAACAATAACAAAAACAACACAATTAGAATATTAACATTTAGTTTCAGCATTGATACAAACACAATATGACAGATTATAGTGACATCACACAAAGGTGCTCATTAAGAAAACCTAATAGGTCTGTGTTCAGTATTTTTAATATTACATCATCCTGATCATTTAAACTCTTGATATTAATATGATGAATAATCACATGACCCTGATGTCTTACTGCTCTGTAATGTGTTAGCGAGGTCAGTTTGGTTCATGTTCCTCAGGACGGTCAGTGTGACCTTCAGCGCCCCCTCTCTGACACTGCTCTGATCCTCCTCATCCTCCACCTCTCTCTCAGAGCATGCTGGGTAATCCAGACTCAGCAGCTTCACAAACCTCTTCAGCTGATTCTTCACCAGAGAGATGACTTTGTCCTCCAGCTCCTGATTAAGAATAAATGTATTATTATCATTATTATTGTTGTTGTTCTTCTTCTTGTTGATGTTTTACTTGTTGTTGTTGCTGTTTTTATTGAGTAAACAGGATGATAGAATAATAAAATTTTAACTTATGTAATTTATTCTTGGCATAAAACACTTTTAGAGCCCCATTTATGGTGAGAAGTTAAATTATGATTCATATTGTCTCAAATTTTATGAGAAACCCAGAATCACTGCTCATCACCACAAGTTAAACAAGATATCACCAAAATCACTGATATAAAAGAAAAGTAAATGATTATTTTTTTCTGAAATAACAAACCTGCTCTAAACTGAAACATCAATCAGACTGAAAACTCAATTTACAAATATATTTCATGGTCTTACTACAAATGATATACATGTAATTCATGTAACACAATCACACACACACACACACACTCACGCATACACACACACACACAATCACACACACACACACACACAATCACGATCACACACACACACCTTGAATATGGTCTCCATGTTTCTCCTAGTAATATCTGAGTTCTTCTGGACTCTGTTAGAAATCATAAGATTATCAATTGTGTATTGTGAACAACCTGAACAGCTCAATAAACACACTTTCATATGTTACAACATATTCATTTAAAATTCAGTTACATTCACTGTGTAGATATATTAGATATATATAATGAATGTTAGCAGCAGCTGAAACTTTATAAATGAACACTCAGTATTAGATCTTTAATTTGATCCCCTAATCCAGTGTTCTTCACTCCAGGTACTGTAGAGTCACTGCACTGCACAGTTTAGTGTTCTCCTGCTTTAACTCACCTCTCTCACCTGCTGAGATTAATCAGGTGGGACTGGAAGTGAGGAACATTTTACTGCACCATTCATACTGAAAACTGTCTTTACCTCAGATCAGTAGATCTGTCCTCCTCTCTGAATCCTAGTGGATCACCCATTGACTGATCACTCTTCATGGACACACAGCTGGGATCAGGGAAATCACACCAAATAGGGAACATTTATTTACAGTCAAATATACAAAGGTTTAAACACTACAACTCATAGTTTATTAAGGTAAAAGTTGGGAATTAAACTATTTAATTTTATATACTAATATATTTTTACAACATTCATTTCAATATTCAGTTCTATACACTGTGTGTGATTTATTCACTCCATGTTATTGTACAAAATTATTCTGCAGAATATAAAAATATACAGTAAAGTAGAAAATACTGTGTATTCCTTCTTTGTTTTGTCTCCTGTGAGAATAAAAGAGCATTTTTTTCATCTCATTCTTCAGTTTCACATCATTCTTACCTGATCTCAGATGAACTGCTATCCTCTCTGAAGTTTATACTTCTGTCCATTGAGTGGTCACTGTTCATGGACACACAGCTGGGTTCAGGTGAGTCAGATCTCTGACCCTGAACCAGTCTAGAACACAACCAATATCACACATGATCTACAAACGTTCCTGCATGTTGGTGTAGATGAGAACATACAGTCTTTACCCCAAATCCCATGATTCTCTCACCTCTCAGCTTTCTGGGAGTGCTGCTCCTCAGAGAAGCTCATTTTGGAGGTCATGGCTCCTCCTTCAGATTAGACCTAATCCTGTAAACACACACACAGAAGTAGTGAAGTCTACATGTTAACTTCATCTGAAAGCTGTTCTCTGAAATATAGTTCTGTCTCTGAGTTCCACAGTGATGTTCTGCTCTCTCTGTGTCTGAAATGTCTTTAATCATCAAGTCAGAAAGTAAATTCTGTGTTTTGATCTTCAGTAATTACCTCTGAGCTTTTCTGTCTCTGTTTATGATCTTCTCTTCACTAAACAGAAGCTGCTGAAGGTTTCACTTTCACTGTAAACCGGTTTGGACTGGATTAGTTCACCACCACAGGAGGAAGTGCTGGAAGGTGTTTTACAGGGTGGAGAGGGTGGAGTGATAATGTACTGGACCAATCACAGCTCTCTCCTGAGCTACCTGTCTGAACAGGTGTGATTAGGAGACGATCAAATCCAAACAGTCTGTTCTGAGTGAAAACTGGAAACTCAGCTTGTGAAAGTCCACTGGTGAGTAATGACGACTCACTGTTCTTCTGTTTCACACAGTTCAAGAAAGCAGATTCTTCCAGAAGTGAGTTTCCTCTGAATGATCCACTGTTTACAGTGTTTCATTACCCATGATTCACCTCCACTGTATCTATAATAAACTGACCCAGACTGCATGATCTCCCACAGCACTCAGTTCAACACTCTTAATAATTAGAATAATTACAGAATATCTTTAAATTTCATCTATAAAAACACGCTCAGTATTCAACATGTAGTCAACATGTGATGTCAGTAGTTTTTTTTTCTTAAAACTCCAATTTCTCCAAATTTTGTTTGTAGAAACAATGTGTTTCTCAGGATTTTGACTGATTATGTCAAAATAATGTCTTTTTCTTGAGATTTTGGTAAGCAAATGTTTAAAGCTGAATATTTGACAGTTTCTGCATTTTAGCATCAGATAACACCCCCATTTTGCCCCCCCAACCCGCACCACACATACACACACATACACCCACACACACCGTCCAGAAAACCTGCTCCCCCACATTCCCTCAGAATCAGGTTCCATGCTGGAGGGTGTTTCTCCTCTGTGTTTGGTAAAACTTACAACTGAAGCTATTTAGTGAATTCTTTACTCACTATTCATCCAAACACTATTACAGCCAATAAGAGCAGCAGGATGTAAACTAGAGCACTATGATGATGTGTCAACTGAAGAGCTCACTAAAATCACGTAAGTTAATTAGGATGCAAATGCTAATGTTATTAGCATTTATGCTAGCCATGAAAACTGTTTTACACACTCAACAAAGAAAAATATACCTTTGATTAATTCTTTACACAGGGGGACAGTGGGTAGCGCTGTCTCCTCACAGGAAGGGCTTGAGTTTGATTCCCTGGCTGGGCGACCGGTGTTCTTTGTTCTTTTTCTATGTGGAGCCCTTGGGTTTTCTCCGAGTACTGACTCTAAATGTAGGTATTGTGATATAAACTGAGTCTGTTTTACAGTTTCTCGTTAGGTTGAATGAATAACTGACTCAAAATGTAGGTATTGTGATATAAACTGAGTCCGTTATACAGTTTCTCGTTAGGTTGAATGAATAACTGACTCTAAATGTAGGTATTGTGATATAAACTGAGTCTGTTCTACAGTTTCTCGTTAGGCTGAATGAATAACTGACTCTAAATGTAGGTATTGTGATATAAACTGGGTCTGTTCTACAGTTTCTCATTAGGTTGAATGAATAACTGACTCTAAATGTAGGTATTGTGATATAAACCGAGTCCGTTATACAGTTTCTCGTTAGGTTGAATGAATAACTGACTCTAAATGTAGGTATTGTGATATAAACCGAGTCCATTCTACAGTTTCTCGTTAGGCTGAGTTCAGTTTCTGCTCTGAAGGTTAAATTAGCTGCACAACTCAATACGATTGATGATCTGTAGACTGTTTAATGAAGGAGAGACTGAAGATATTTAGTGTTCCAGACTGAATTTCTCTGCTTTTCTCACTCTGTTGAGTTCTGTCTCAGGGCTGGTTGGGAGTTTTGAACTGAGGATTGTCAATTATGCGCTTCTATTAGAATATTAGGCCACACCCACACAGTTCTTAGACCTGATCAGCAGTTATTAAACAGTGTTTTATTATATTTCTATCCTCTTTTTGTCATTCAGACTTTGCTGGATATTTAATGAAGCTCTGATTTTAAACATTGTTATTGTTTTACACCGAGTTCTCTGATACTTTAAGGGTGCTGGACCCTGGAGGACAGTGAGGAAGAAGGCCGGATTAAGGGTATCCTCCTCACTCCAAAGGTCCAGTTCACTGGTCATTTCTTCAAGATTTTCTAGCTCTGTAGAAGCAGGAAAGTCACCACACTCAGTTTTATGTGGAAACTACACAACTCAGTCTCTGTATTGTTCAATCATTTAATAGAATGTTTTCTTTTTGATCTCGTCATAAACAAAAACAAAAACAAAAACATGGCAGCTGGACAGACAGACGCTCTACGCCTGAAAGACCAAATCAAACACTGTTTCTGATTGATCCTGTATTTATTTCAGAGATGTTTCTCTATGTGCTTCCAGAAACAGCAAAGATAAGCTCCATAATAGACATAATAATGTGGATAAATATCTAGTTAGAAGTGTAACAGTTTTACATTTTTATAATCATTAATCATAAATCATTATAATGATCAATCTGGAACTAAGCAGATCAGTGTTTAATGATGGGGAACATATACAGACAGGTAAAAGGCCCAAATCTGCTCCTCTTCCTATAAACAGCTCAGAGACGTGTTCTGAAACTAAGCTGACAGTTTTCCATTAAAGAGAACAATTACAGACAGAATAATGTGTCCAGCTCTGCTGAGAGAAGCTCCATTATGAATGTCATTCATGTTCATTACATACCTGGTTTAATAAAGCTACACTACAATTATTATTATTATTAAGTGTTTAATTAAGGGGAGCATTTATAATCAGTTAAAGTGTCTTTTCCAAATCTGTTCCCCTCCTAATTACAGCTAAGAGACGCTCCAATATGGAGGATTTATATTCTAGAATTATTCTAGAAGCTGATGGTTCTGAACATCATTTGTTTGGATAAAATATGTAGTAATTTTAAACAATAATAAACCTCTTATTATTCTGTGAATTATTCTTAAACATTAGAGCTTTTAGCTGTATTTGGGCCAAAGGAACAGACTAAGAACAGCTTTTTACCTTTTTACCTTCTCTTAATGCCCATAATTTAACTCTGATCTTCTCAGTTCTAAAGTACCTGCTAGAGCATCATAGATTATTATGACTCTATATTTCATCACATGTACAGTGTCCCTTACTGGGTGTCTCTCAGAATGTGTTTCATAGGACAAACAGATCTGCAGAGGACATTTCGACTGAGGAACAATATTTCCCCTAAAAACTGTTTTAACAACAACAGATCCAGTAATAATATGTTTGTGTTAGTCAATAATGTAATATTTATTAAAATGTGCTCCACACAGGGGATCAAGGGTAAGTTCACACTCGTAAACTGAGGCTCATGCCCTAAAAAACAATGCCTCACTTCACGTGACGCTCATCCAGAGTCAACTGCAACAGCCACTCACTTAACCTCTTTCTCCAGTTCATCGTGCTGCTTTCTTCTGTTTATAACTGGTTTAAATCTGAGAGGTTACTATTTTAGAAAGACAGTGAAAGTGGAACTTATCAGTCTGGTTTCTGCTTTTAAACAGTTCTGAAAGATAAAACAAGACTCACAGTATTACAGCTCATACTATGACTCTCACAGAATACTACAGCTCATTCAGAGTTGAGTCGGATTGATGTTTGCATCACATGAATTCTGATCTGGTTGTTCAGACGGAGTCGCATTACCACAATTCGGATACACATTGGATTTTAATGTCAGATGCAATATGTTTTTTGTTTTTTTCCCGTTTACACTGCCACACATGGTATCAGCTGGTACCAGATGTTGGTATCTGTAAAGAGTAAGAGTACAAGTAATTGGTATCGATGAAGCCCTACTACAGACTGCAGTTACATTGAACCCCTGGGTTTTACAAAGAATTTAGGTCATTTTGAATAATCTTTGCTTAAAATTCTGAAAAAATCCAGTTTCATTAAAAATAAGGCAGCTTTTAAAATTCTATAAAACATTGAGGTCAAGATGTTATCATGGACTCCACTGCAGTGTTGAAAAACACCTCCCCAGATACACATGGAATAAGTTTGTGTAATTTTACTGTTTCAGTTTCGAATAACATTTTCCCAAATGGCAAAATAAATCAGGTTTTATTACATAGTGTATTTAGGTTTTCATAAAATATTCAAATCAAGCTTTTAACAGGGAACTCCACTGCAGTACCACATTCAGACTGTGAGATTACATGAATCTCAGTCTCTTTGTACCCGACTTTGTACCAGGGTAGTCTTCTGCTAACAGTTTGATTCCTTTCATTTATAGAATTTTTAACATGGGCATATATGTATTTAACTTTCCCAAGCAATGCAGACGTCTTGTTCAGAATTTAAATAGCAAAATAAAATGTAGCTCATAACCCGTGTGGGTCAGAAAGTGTGTTTAAACACTGCAGTGGAGGTTTTTGATAACAGGGTCATTTTCTTCCTTTGTTGGAGTTGTGTTTAAGTTGGCTGTTTAATTTTTATGGCATATTAAATGCTGCCATTCACCTCATGAAACAGTGATATTTCATGAATTTCACTGTGGACAAAACATGAAAACCAAACTCTGAACACTGTCAACAGGCGGATTGTAGCTGTGTTTGAAGCAGTGTTTAATTACACTTAAGACTAATAATCTTCAAAATCTGTGTTGAAAGAGAGTCGCGTACTGAAAGAAGGAGGAAGACACTTCCAGGTCATTGCAGTACAGTTCTGCTGTAGTCCGCGGTGCGCACATGAAATCCAAGCGTAGAGAGAGACCAGGCTCGGAATTTTTTACGAGAGAATGCAAAACATTTGAAGGGGAACAAAATGTCAGCACTGTTTTTAATTTATTTATTTTAAACATTCCCCCTAAGTGGCTCCGTACTGTTCTACAATCGTCATATTTCATACTCAACTTTAAGGCCACTATACATGCCAAAGAAACACCTTGAAGCTAAGAAGGCCCTCAGTACTTATCAACATTATTTAAATATCTGCAGTGCAGTGCCTCCAATCACATGTGAGGAATTCAGCCATGAAAAAGAGCCACAGGCACCTCCTGCACATTTGACTTATAAATCAAAGACTGCAACGTACCTTTAAGAAAGCTTTGTGTTTAGCTGCCCAGAATGGCTCGAACAGAGTGTAACAATGCTTTACATGAACTGATAAATGTGGAAAAATAACCGATTTGTTTAATTTGCAGGTGGAGAATACAGAGACGCCCTAATGGACTTCACCACTTTTTTCATTTTTTGTTCAGTCACTTGAATTGATTAATAATATTAGTAATAATAATAAACATTTATTAAATCCATTATGCTTTCATTGATTTTGCCTCAGTTTATGTCAGTATTATCATAGCGGTGGGGATTGTTTGAATGAGACTATCAGCAGTGAGTGGGAATGTGGATGGAGGGAAGGAAGTCAAGACTGGGAGGGATTAACATTAACTAGACTGAGGAAATGTCAATGAAATGTTAAAGTAACATTGAAAAATCTGAACTTTTGACGCTGAGCACTGCTGGCTGCACAGAAATATTGGGAAGATGTTTTAGGGCATGTTCTACTAACTTGCACCAGAGTGACCACAGTGCATTTAGGGCAGACACATCATCACATGATAAAGTGGTGAAAGACATTGTGCCTGTAGGACAACATTGGGTTTATTTGTTTCTTTCTTCATTCAAAACTAGAGATTTTTCACAGAGCTAATCTGATTTATACTGTATCTCACAGGGCATCATGGAAAAACCTAAATGAGTGCTGAGGAGGTAGTAAGACTGTTGTAGAAGCCATTCCATCAGATTCCTCATGCAGTGAAAGTGAGAGCAGTGAAAAGGATTATGGGGGAGATCAGGGCAGTTATGGAATCCAGGGAAATAAAAGCGACAGAGGTAGTGAAAGTGTCCAGGACAGTGGTCCAGCTATAAATGCACAAATTCTGTATAGCAAGCAGTTTCCACCTTGAAGGACTTCCGCTGCTCTGTGGTAACAGGTTTAGTGAAGCCCAGACGAATTCTAATGAAGACTAAAGACTGTAGCTGAGAGGAGAGCAAGACAGGCTGAGCTCCCTAACCACAAACAGAGGGGTAAAGAGTACTGAAAATCCCTACCCAAGTACAAGTACTGTTACTGTAGTGATCATTTACTCAAGTACAAGTAAAAGTATTAGTAAATAAAATTACTCCAGTAAGAGTAAATAAGTAGTTCATTAAAAACTACTCAAGTACTGAGTTACTTAGTAACTTTTTCGTATTTCCGCCGTCACAATCTGAACATATTTCTGAGCTACTCGGCTACATCACTGGAAATAATCTGTACAGAAAAACACTAAAGCTAAAGTTCTGAGAGCTGAGACTGATCACAGTTCGCTCTGCTAGAGCACATCTACACACCTTTCTGTGAACTGAGTAAGGAACAGGGTTACATTACACTGCATGCATTTCATGGTTAGATGATTATATAAAACTTAGTTTATCTGTTTCCAATAAAGTATTTTAGAATCGCTGAAAGACTGTCTGGAGGTTGTTACTGTTTAATTAAGTTCATTTAAAAGAAATTAACAGTCAAAATTATGAGTCGATCACACCTAGTGTGCTTAATTAATAATGTAATTTTAGTGATTTTAGAGCTGCCCATCAGCTCCCTGGACT